>NC_079432.1:2639016-2697934 GCF_026213295.1 Gadus chalcogrammus
CTGTGTGTGTTTTGTGTGTGGGTGTCGTGCGTGCTGCGCTTGCTTGCGTTTGCGTGCAACGTGATGTGCGTTCGTGCTGCGTGCGGCGTGCGGCGTGGCGACGTAAGACACAAAGACGTTTAGCGAGGTACAGGATTCTCTCATCACGGTCACATCAACGTTATGCGTACTTAAGGTATGAAGAGCATAAAGTATCTAAAGATCGGCTCACAACACGACAACACCTTCAAACAAACCAACCAAACATCATTCCCGATAGGAGCAGCAATCCAAACTCCCAGCAGCCATCTGTTGGCCGGTCGCCACGACGATAACGACCACATCGCTCTGATCAGGTGAAGGGAGGGGGGGGGGGGGGGCACAGGGCAGCAAAATGGCTGTCCGTTTCCACAGGTCATTTGCTTAATGTCTCTTATTAAGTTCAGTGTGGCTCACCTCGCCTGCCCCCCCCCCCCCCCCCCCCCCAGCACACCAGGGTCTGCTTCATAGTTATTACCCCCCTTACCCGTAATGATCCCAGGTTTAAGCGTTGTCTGTTGGGTCTGAGTTTTCGCTGAGAGTTTTGTGCGGAAGTAAAGCAACCCGGGTCCTCTGAGATCCCGCCACAACAATGGCTGCCCGTTTCACTGTCATTACATTGATGGACTAAAGTGAACTCGCAGCATGCACTGGGAGGCGAACTTCACACCCATTCTAACATTTGCATTACGTTACATTATAGCTAACAATTATAAACATCACCAACCATCGCAAGCAGTTCTAATAACTTATTTATCTGCTCTCTGTGAATACAGCAAAGAAGCGCGAAGAGGTCCCCGCAGGCAGCAATACTTGTTGTTATGAAGTCTAGTCTCACGAACGATCAGTTTTTCCGATTTTATATCATAGCCTACGAACTCCTGAGGGGCGTTTTCCTGAACACTCTTATTTCTGAAGAAGGGAAGGTCTACGCGAAGTCACGCAAGAGCTTCCGACCCTCCGAACGTTTTAAAGACGGCACTAGTTGGACGCAGGCGCGGTGCGAGGAGCAAGGAGTTCTGCTCCAGGATTCAGGTTCAACCCCATAACACACACACACACACACACACACACACACACACACACACACACACACACACACACACACACACACACACACACACCGCATGACAGAGGAATAGACAGACCCAGATGGATGAATATACGGACAGACAGACAGACAGACGGACAAACAGATGAATAGATAGATAGATAGACGCCACAGAAAGCCATGCGGAGATCTCCCGACAGCAGAGGTCGTCGGGGCAGTGAGAAGGCGCTCGTTGTTGTGATGTCCCGTCCTCTGCGAGCGTCTGAAGGACATCGCGGCGGCAGAACCTTCTTTGTTCTCCGATTCATATTTTCATCGGCGCCGGTTTTCCCTTTCTTCAGCAGAACGCGGCCGGAGACGCGCTGGCATCAGCAGAACGCTCGCTGTCCTCACTCACGCCTTCTGATTCATTTTGTCAACACAGCACCTTCTGTGTTCGGATCCCCCGGGAACAGCGCTGCCAACAGATGCACAACATCCTACCCATGAGGCCTCTCCCTGGGAACACACTCATCTCAGCGTACTGGACGGGCTCGTTTCTTTGTGTACACCGTGTCAGACCTCCGTCCGAAGCCGTTCCTGGATGTATATTTTTACTTTCGGTGTTGAATATTTTAAATGAAGATTTTGAAATATTTAAATCTTTTCTGTGTCGGAGGAGATTCAGTTGAGTAATCGGGTGCAATTACTCTTCCAAAGCCCCTGGTCAGGTTGGTATTCCAGTTAATTCACCCCGTCATCCATAAACCCTGTCACCCACCCCTCCCCGCCTCCCCCTGGTGACGCTGAAAGGCCCCTGGATCAGTCAAGGTGGTAGACTCAGAGGTAGACTCAGAGGTAGTCTCAGAGGTAGTCTCAGAGGTAGACTCAGAGGTAGACTCAGAGGTAGACTCAGAGGTAGTCTCAGAGGTAGACTCAGAGGTAGACTCAGAGGTAGTCTCAGAGGTAGTCTCAGAGGTAGTCTCAGAGGTAGACTCAGAGGTAGACTCAGAGAGGTAGACTCAGAGGTAGTCTCAGAGGTAGACTCAGAGGTAGACTCAGAGGTGGACTCTGAGGTAGACTCTGAGGTAGACTCTGAGGTAGACTCAGAGGTAGTCTCAGAGGTAGACTCAGAGGTAGACTCAGAGGTAGTCTCAGAGGTAGTCTCAGAGGTAGACTCAGAGGTGGACTCTGAGGTAGACTCAGAGGTAGACTCAGAGGTAGTCTCAGCGGTAGACTCAGAGGTAGTCTCAGAGGTGGACTCTGAGGTAGACTCAGAGGTAGACTCAGAGGTAGTCTCAGCGGTAGACTCAGAGGTAGTCTCAGAGGTAGACTCAGAGGTAGACTCAGAGAGGTAGACTCAGAGGTAGTCTCAGAGGTAGACTCAGAGGTAGACTCAGAGGTAGACTCAGAGGTAGACTCAGAGGTGGACTCTGAGGTAGACTCAGAGGTAGACTCAGAGGTAGTCTCAGAGGTAGACTCAGAGGTAGACTCAGAGGTAGTCTCAGAGGTAGTCTCAGAGGTAGTCTCAGAGGTAGACTCAGAGGTAGACTCAGAGAGGTAGACTCAGAGGTAGTCTCAGAGGTAGACTCAGAGGTAGACTCAGAGGTGGACTCTGAGGTAGACTCTGAGGTAGACTCTGAGGTAGACTCAGAGGTAGTCTCAGAGGTAGACTCAGAGGTAGACTCAGAGGTAGTCTCAGAGGTAGACTCAGAGGTAGACTCAGAGCTAGACTCAGAGCTAGACTCTCAGGGATCCCCATCACTAAACTCAGCCCACATTTGAACCCTTTCTTTCAGTTTATTTAACTTCCAGCTTAATACGGCATCGTGAAATCAGCCTCTGCTAAGACAGAGGCAGTGATGCAAAGGCCGACCAATTAACTCTGGGGCACCTCCCTTAACGAGGGGAGGAGTAGGAGGAGGAGGAGGAGGATGAGGAGGTGGAGGAGGAGGAGGAGGAGGAGGAGTAGGAGGAGGAGGAGGTGGAGGAGGAGGAGGAGGTGGAGGAGGAGGAGGTGGAGGAGGAGGAGGAGGAGACGGAGGAGGGGAGCGGTCAGACTCCTGTCCTCCACGTCAGTCTGTCTTCCCGCTCAGCGGCAGGTCAGCGGCGGGCTGCCAGATGTGATGGCGTCCACAGCTGGAGGAGCTCAGGCCCAGCGGGGGCTGGATCAGGGATCGAGGCGGTGGACGGTCTGGCCCTTTACATCTGGCCTCCAGAAACGCCTCCCAGCGCCGTCCGCCATAAATCCACCGCCCGCTATCTGTGATCCGACACGCGTCACGATTTAACAACATCGGAAAACGGCCGCACAAAGAATGGAGCGGTGAGGAGGTGACGGGGGGGAGGGGATGGGGGGGGGGGGGGTGGTGAGGGGGAGGTGAGTCACGCCATCAGACGTCGCTCCGTCACCCGGTCACCAGGTCGTGTCCCGTGAAACCAAACAGCGTGCCGTCCGGTAACACGACGCACGCCGAGGCCTCTTCAGGGCGGCTCGTTGGTTCATCCTCTTTCCAGCGTCACATGGTCTACACCTGTCACATGACAGGGTCTGTTCCCGTCACATGACGGGGTCCACATGTCGTGTGTGGAAGGAAGGAAGGGTGTTCGACTCCCATTCAAAAGGCACTGGGTTCGATCCCCGAGGTGCACACCTAAGCATCCATCCATTTAGATAAGTGTCAATAATGCGCTTGGATCAAAGAGTCTTAAATCACTAAAAGAAAAGATTAAAGAATACCAGCACTTGGGGAAAGGGACCAGGGAGTGATTAATTTTATCTTTGGAAGTAATTTCTTTATGTCCTATGTTTATGTCCTATCTTATTTTTCTGTTCTTGTACTTTTGCAAAACTGTAGAGTACATTTCCACTGCGAGGAGGGAGAGAGAAAGAGAGAGAAAGAGAGAGAGAGAGAGCGAGAGAGAGAGAGAAGTTTGAGTCTAAGGATAATCAGCCAGGCTAACCTTCAATTTACATTAAAGCACATCTTGAGCGACACACACACACACACACACACACACACACACACACACACACACACACACACACACACACACACACACACACACACACACACACACACACACACACACACACACACACACACACACACACACACACACACAAGCCCCTCATCATGTCCACATTGAGACACAGCTGTGACAGGTCACGATCAAGTGGCCAGTGGAGGGTTGTGCACGCAGAAGCAGGGGGCTGTGATCCGCTCCTGCTTGTAGGTGATTGTTGTGGAGCATGTGTTCTCCCCGGCAGGGTCTAGACGCATTTAGAAACACCCCGAGTGGGGCGCTGACCTTTCCACGAACCCCGGCCTGTTTGTCTACAGCTGATTAGAGCGAGGAGCGCGTCGACGCTTCTGTTTATTCCCCCCCCCTCGTTTCATCTCCATCTCAGCTTCCTGGTGCGCCCCGAGGCCCGGGCCGGGGACGCTGGAGATCTGGAGCAGCTTTACTCTGAGAACTTTATTCCACAGACATGAAAGGGAATATCATAGTAAGCCGTCTGCCCAGAGATCCTCAGAGCGGGAGAGAATTTTAATCAGGGCATCCTCGGCTTCTCTTCCACACTCTCCTCTCCTCTCCTCTCCTCTCCTCTCCTTTCCTTTCCTCTCCTCCCCTCCTCCTCCTCTCCCCCCTCATCTCCTCTCCTCCTCTCCTTTCCTCCTCTCACCTCCTTCTCTCCTGTCCCCCTCCCCTCCTCCCCTCCCTCCTCTCACCTCCTCCTCCTCTCCTCTCCTCCCCTCTCCTCTCGTCCACTCTCCCCCCTCTCCTCCTTTCCTTTCCTCTCCTCTCCCCTCATCTCCTCCCTCCTCTCCTCCCCTCCCCTCCCCTCCCCTCTCCTCTCCTCCCCTCCCCTCCCCTCCCCTCTCCTCTCCTCTCCTCTCCCCTCTCCTCCCCTCCCCTCCCCTCTCCTCTCCTCTCCTCTCCTCTCCTCTCCCCTCCCCTCCCCTCTCCTCTCCTCTCCTCTCCTCTCCTCTCCTCTCCCCTCCTCTCCCCTCCCCTCCCCTTCTCCTCGGTGCTGTATTCCTCTGTGACTAACTGGACTTCACACCCTCCTCCGTCACGTAGCCCTCCTCCGTCACGTGGCCCGGCTGCTGGTGTTACCACACAGCCGGCCCTGAGCTCCACCCGCAGCGTGCTAAATACATGGATGGAGCCGGGGGTGGGGTGGGGGGTGGGGTGGGGGTTTCTTAAAGGGAGTGATCACTTCCTCACACCGCCAGGGCGATTCCTCTTCCTGAGAGTGAGACCCAGCAGGGGGTCGGCCCCCATGCCCCTCCACCATGCCCCTCCTCCACCTCCAACATCCACCTCCTCCACCATAACCCTCCACCCCCACCATGCCCCTCCTCCACCCCCACCATGCCCCTCCTCCACCTCTACCATGCCCCTCCATCAGGTGTTGTGCTGCGGTGCATGAGGCTGTGAGGAGGCTGTGTATTAAAACAGGGCGTCATTGTTCACTCCCCCAGGGAGCGGTCTAATCTCACATGAAGCAGAATGCTCTTCTGCCGTTAATGTTGTTCAAACGGCCGTGTGTGCCCCCCCCGCCCCATACCTCTGAACCCCATCACTTAGAAGACTGGGCAGCAGTCAAGCACATGATTGGTGGATTGGACTTCTTAAAGATGTCAGCTGGAACTTCTGGCGGAGCAGCTTTAACCCCTGAAGAGCAGAGGAACACTGTTCAGCGGGTAGGGGTTAGACAGTACAGAGACAGGTCATCAGGGAGCAGGTAGGGGTTAGACAGTACAGAGACAGGTCATTGAGGAGCAGGTAGGGGTTAGACAGTACAGAGACCGGTCATAAAGGAGCAGGTAGGGGTTAGACAGTACAGAGACAGGTCATTAAGGAACAGGTAGGGGTTAGACAGTACAGAGACAGGTCATTAAGGAGCAGGTAGGGGTTAGACAGTACAGAGACAGGTCATTAAGGAGCAGGTAGGGGTTAGACAGTACAGAGACAGGTCATTAAGGAGCAGGTAGGGGTTAGACAGTACAGAGACCGGTCATAAAGGAGCAGGTAGGGGTTAGACAGTACAGAGACAGGTCATTAAGGAGCAGGTAGGGGTTAGACAGTACAGAGACAG
Organism: Gadus chalcogrammus; assembly: GCF_026213295.1. Classification (NCBI taxonomy): domain Eukaryota; kingdom Metazoa; phylum Chordata; class Actinopteri; order Gadiformes; family Gadidae; genus Gadus; species Gadus chalcogrammus. Next base: position 2,645,172 of record NC_079432.1, read on the forward strand.
GTCATCAGGGAGCAGGTAGGGGTTAGACAGTACAGAGACAGGTCATTAAGGAGCAGGTAGGGGTTAGAAAGTACAGAGACAGGTCATTAAGGAGCAGGTAGGGGTTAGACAGTACAGAGACCGATCATTGAGGAGCAGGTAGGGGTTAGATAGTACAGAGACAGGTCATTAAGGAGCAGGTAGGGGTTAGACAGTACAGAGACAGGTCATCAAGGAGCAGGTAGGGGTTAGACAGTACAGAGACAGGTCATTAAGGAGCAGGTAGGGGTTAGACAGTACAGAGACAGGTCATCAAGGAGCAGGGAGGGGTTAGACAGTACAGAGACAGGTCATTAAGGAGCAGGTAGGGGTTAGACAGTACAGCGACAGGTCATTAAGGAGCAGGTAGGGGTTAGACAGTACAGAGACAGGTCATTAAGGAGCAGGTAGGGGTTAGACAGTACAGAGACAGGTCATTAAGGAGCAGGTAGGGGTTAGACAGTACAGAGACAGGTCATAAAGGAGCAGGTAGGGGTTAGACAGTACAGAGACAGGTCATTAAGGAGCAGGTAGGGGTTAGACAGTACAGAGACTGGTCATTAAGGAGCAGGTAGGGGTTAGACAGTACAGAGACAGGTCATTAAGGAGCAGGTAGGGTTTAGACAGTACAGAGACTGGTCATTAAGGAGCAGGTAGGGGTTAGACAGTACAGCGACACAGCAACAGGGGTTAGGGGTCATCTTGCGCTGTGATAACTATAGGTAGACTACGGACATTGGGGCTCAAATCCAGAAACGTTTGTCTGGGAATCGAACCACGGCCAGGGCGTGAGCAGAGATGCAAAAGGCTTCTGTCAGAGTTTCTCGTTCCTTCACATTGGCCAATCAAACGTAGGAACACTTGTCCTCCTTTTTAAGTGCAACCTAAGGTTTCGTTGGATGACAGCATTCAAAATTAAAGTTAAATCAATCAATCAATCAATCAATCAACCAATGACATGCTGGTGATCGGTCACGTGCTAATTGAAAAGGTCACCTTTGTGTTTTGGGATTTGACCATTCTAATTAAAATGTTATTCTTACGGATTTCCTGGACACGCGGGGATAGTGGGCTTTAGGACCCTTAATGAGATGGAGATACACTCCGCTGCTACATCACACATCTATTAAATCAAGCTTTCATTACTCTTTTCAATTAGGCCAGGAAGAGCCTGAAATATATTAGATAAAGAAGGAATTATTATAACCCCACAGGCCAATATTTGTCCGGCAAATTATTATTTTAATAATTCGACTTTTCTCCGTCTCTGCTCTAAATCAGGGTGGGCTGACAGGAGGCCATGATGAAATCTTTCACAACGTCCGATAAAAGTCTAATAAATAAATCATGAAGATGCATTGCCTGGATACGTCTCCACCTCGTCGGAAGAGCTCCAACACGTCTGTAGAATGTCTCTTCTGAGATAAAAGTTTCCTACATGGAGTGTGGAGACTGAGGGGAAGCTGGGCTAGAGGAGAGAGGAGAGAGGGCTGTGGACCCATCAGACCATCACACAAGTGGACCCTCAGACCCTCAGGACCTGGACAACCCAGCATGAGGCATCTTCTGCAGTGGCGTTCCCCTGGGTCGTGGTGAGCAGGTGGGGGTGCGGACCCCAAGAGAGATGAAGGACCTGCCCGGAGAACCTTCGGACCGTGAAGATGGAGAAGCCGTGAGTGTGGGGCGGCTAGGAGGAGGGCCGTCCCAGAGGAGCTCTGCTAAATCAAACTCATCTCTGCCCTCGATCGCTAGATGACCATGCTAGCATGCTAGCGCTAGCATGCTAGCATGCTAACGCTAGCATGCTAGCAGGAAAGAGAACCACGTGGTATCTCTGTCTGATCATACAGTCTGCCAGGATGCTCACACCATGAAGATGAACATTCAACCCCAGCATTCACTCGCACGCACGCACGCACGCACGCACGCACGCACGCACGCACGCACGCACGCACGCACGCACGCACGCACACACACAGACACACACACACACACACACACACACACACACACACACACACACACACACACACACACACACACACACACACACACACACACAGACGCACATACGTAAGTACACAGTGATTCAGGCTCGTATGCGCTGTGCACACACACGGGAAGGTAATCTTGATCGGCGGGCAGATTGACAGCTCCTGATTTGGAGGGCCTTCATGGTGAACAGGTCCTCTATAGAGGTATAAGGGCGGGCTATCGATCGCTGGGCTCCATGCTTCTCTCCTTTGTTGGGATGACACTGGCGTCTCATAAAACGTTCGCTACGCTAACTAGCAAAGACAAGTGGGAGGGAGAGGAACGGGGGGGGAATGAGACTCTGAACCACGTTCCCCGGATTAACGTCCGTTGAGGAGCCAGCGGGCTGAACTCATCTGCAAACCGATCGCAGACGTCAATTAAAGAATCAACCTCTCTCCCGAGCGCTACGACGCCGATGGAAAGGAAAGCCAGACGATGTGAGCTCAAGGCTCCCTGATGACTTCAGAGAGGTCGCCCTCTCAGACGCTCAGCCCCGCTGTTTGTTCCACGCTCACCACAGATTATTCTTCTCTTAGAAATGTGTTCATCAGCAGACAAAGAGGTCTGAGCCGTGGCCTCCTTTACATCTGGTTCAGCGGGGAGGGGATGGGCACAGTGGAGCAGGGAGATCAGAGAGGCATCTGAGCGCCTTCTGAGAGCCCCTACAGTCCACAGCTCCAAGGTCAGTTAGACACACTGTCTGGGCCTGATAAGAGCCTCACGTCAGCCCCGAGCCCCCCCGGGTCAGACTGGTGTTAGTGTGAGCCCCCCCGGGGGTCAGGGTGGGGTCAGGGTGCTCTGAGCCCCCCGGGCGTGAGGGGCGGGGTCTCGACCGGGTCGCTGGCGAATGGCGAGAACCATCAGGTAGGAGGAGCCCTGTGGTCGCCCCCGGCGACGCAGCTGGGGGGCGGACCTGCTCTGGGTTCTCTGACCGATGTCCCGGGTCCCCTGGAGACCCGCCGGGTCCGGGTCCTGGACCGGACAGACCGGGTCCCACACGAGGTCTGAGATGAACGACCGAAGCACGGAGAGAACGATGTGGTTCACTCGGTTTATGAGTGATTTGTTATAGATAGCTAGATAGATAAACCTTTATCGCCCCAAGGGGAATTCGTCTTGCATTTGGGAGCATTTAAAAAACATATGAGCACAAACAGCACATATAGGTACAAGTATATACAGACTCAGACAATGATAGACAACATGACCGACTAATACAAACAGACAATAAACATAAACATAAACATTCAAAGTGCATAGTGCATACTTTAGGATGGCTCTCTAGCTGAATTCAACCTGTTAATCAACTGAATACCATGTCAGGCATGTTATTTATACTTTTCTGAGTGTTCACAGCGTATTATGAGGGCCACGAATCGAAAACTTTTCCGTCCTCCCGTGAGACACTGAGTCTGGGCAGGTAGAAAAACACCAACGTCTGGAGAAAGTCAAACCACAACAAAAGAGGGAACAAATACCTGCTGGTCTGAAGGGGAGGAGGCAGTCTGCTGAAACCTCTCTGTTTCCACTCCATTTCCTCATCTCTCCCTCCCTCTGCGATACGTCCTCACCCTTACTCCCTCCCTCCCTCCTCCCTGTCTCCCCTCCTGCTCCTCCTCTCTACCCTTCCCCTCGTCTCCCCTCCGGCCGCCCCAGGGGTCCATTCTCCACGGTTGACCCCTGACCTCCAGGAGCGGTGTGGACCCGGGAGCTGAGAGCTGTCAGAGCGGCTGATGTGAAGCCACTCAGAAGCAGCTCTGGGCCGGCTGCTGGACCATCCACGCCCTGCTCACCAGACTCTGTGTTCCATCATGCAGCAGGAGGGGCTTCTCTCTCTGGTGTCCCATCATGCAGCATGAGTGGTTTCTCTCTCTGGTGTCCAATCATGGATCAGGAAGAGTTTCTCTCTCTGGTGTCCCATCATGCAGCAGGAGGGGTTTCTCTCTCTGGTGTCCCATCATGCAGCAGGAGGAGTTTTTCTCTCTGGTGTCCAATCATGGAACAGGAAGAGTTTCTCTCTCTAGTGTCCCATCATGCATCAGGAGGAGTTTCTCTCTCTGGTGTCCCATCATGCAGCAGGAAGAGTTTCTCTCTCTAGTGTCCCATCATGCATCAGGAAGAGTTTCTCTCTCTGGTGTCCCATCATGCATCAGGAAGAGTTTCTCTCTCTGGTGTCCCATCATGCATCAGGAGGAGTTTCTCCCTCTAGTGTCCCATCATGCATCAGGAAGAGTTTCTCTCTCTAGTGTCCCATCATGCATCAGGAAGAGTTTCTCTCTCTGGTGTCCCATCATGCATCTGGAAGAGTTTCTCTCTCTGGTGTTAGAGATACCTCTAACGAGTTAGAGGTATCTCTAACCTAAGGAATCAAGTTAGAGATGTTGAGTTTAGGTGTTATGTTGGAGATGGTTAGTTTGGGTGAGGGTTAAAGATGGTTAGTTTAGGTGTTAGGTTAGAGATGGTTAGTTTGGGTATAAATTAAGATGTGATTGAGTGGAGGTATGATGTTTGATTATTTGGTTAGAGATGTTAGGTATCAGATCACAGATGACTATGTCCGTTACAGATGGTTACGTGTAGGTGAGGGTAAGGGTTTGGATACAGAGTGATGCATCATGGGAAACCCTCCCTCTAGCCCCTCCTCGGTAGATTAATTTCCCGTAAAGGGCTAATTAATGTGGCTTTACTAATAAACGTTTCTCTCTGGCTGCGGTCCCAGCCGCTCCCCCATCGCTCAGACCGACCCCCGTTCACGAGCCGCTCATCACCCTCGCCACGCCAACGCCAACGCCGCCGTCATAAATCTCCTGGATTCATACCGCCGCGGCCAAACGGCTTTTTGGCTAACTGCAAGGTCGCGGCCGTGTCAGAGTCCACTTACCCCCCCGGTGAATGATGAGGTCCTGAGCGGCCGACAGGAAGAACGTTGGCAGCGCGTCTCTTAGTTTCTCATCCTGCTCCGTCTGTCCCGGTCCGTCTGTCCTGTAGGTTACACCACCCTGGACCGTCTGTCCCGGTCCGTCGGTCCTGTAGGTTACACCACCCTGGACCGTCTGTCCATGTCCGTCGGTCCTGTAGGTGACACCACCCTGGACCGTCTGTCCTGGTCCGTCGGTCCTGTAGGTTACACCACCCTGGTCTGTCAGTCCTGTATGGCGTTACCTAACCAGAGCATGAATAAACCCATGTACCAAATCGATCTTGTTCAATCATTTTTCCTTCGCCGTTAATCAGTCAGAGCCTAGTCTGGTGACACAGGCCCTGCTCCACCATCCCCACCAACCCACTAAAGCAGTGTTTCCCAAACTTTTTTTCTGGGGACTCATTTCTTTTTTTATTACAAACCATCACGACCCAATATAAAAAATAGTACAGTACTATCAAAAACATGCTTCTTATTTAAAGTTTTTTTAAATGCACATGCCGAACAGGTAGGCTAGTGTTTATGGGCAGCTATTGTTATCAAACGGTCAATCAATCAATCAATTAGTTAAGATCAGATAAGATAAAACTTTATTAATCCCCCAGAAATTCGGCTGTTTCAGCATCAAGAAGTAAGACAGTCAAAACTGAACTTTAGAGATGCCAAAATAGTATTTCAGTAAAACAATTTTTTAGTTTTTTTTGGCGACCCAAATACAATCTCCCGCGACCAACGTGTGCATCGCGACCCAGTCATTGGGAAAGACTGCTCTAAAGCACCAGGAGAGCCAGAGGGGTCTCCCCAACCCAGAGGAGGTCCTGCCCCCCCTCCAGATGGACCTTTCCCCCCTCCAGAAGGACCTGTCCCTCCTCCAGAAGAACAGGAGCTTCCCAGTGCTCAGACATATTTAGTACAGCAACAAACACCGGGAGCGTGGGCTCCCGGTGTTTGTTGTCTTCTCGCCGCCCCCACCTCTGCTCTCTGGTACTGAGTGCTCTTGGTGGGGGGGGGGGGGGCTGTCCTGTGCTCTATAGTACTGCGGTGCCCTTGGTGGAGGGGGGGCGGAGCTGTCCTGTCTGGGTCAACGTGCTGGAGAGCCGCCGGAGAGAGAGAGGTTCTGCGGTTTGATGCGCGGCCGTGGTCTTCCGCTCCGCTACTGCGTGCATCTGATGTGCATCTCCTTCTGACAGCCAGCCGGCGTCTGCACGGAGTGGAGTGACAGCCCGGAAACCACGGCAACGCCCCCCCTCTTTACGTGTTCAGACACTGAACACGTAATGTGTACCTTCTGCTAGACGACCAACCAGGTGAGGGGAAGGGGCGTGTACCTTCTGCTAGACGACCAACCAGGTGAGGGGAAGGGGCGTGTACCTTCTGCTAGACGACCAACCAGGTGAGGGGAAGGGGCGTGTACCTTCTGCTAGACGTCCAACCAGGTGAGGGGAAGGGGCGTGTACCTTCTGCTAGACGTCCAACCAGGTGAGGGGAAGGGGCGTGTACCTTCTGCTAGACGTCCAACCAGGTGAGGGGAAGGGGCATGTACCTTCTGCTAGACGTCCAACCAGGTGAGGGGAAGGGGCGTGTACCTTCTGCTAGACGTCCAACCAGGTGAGGGGAAGGGGCGTGCACCTTCTGCTAGACGTCCAACCAGGTGAGGGGAAGGGGCGTGTACCTTCTGCTAGACGTCCAACCAGGTGAGGGGAAGGGGCGTGTACCTTCTGCTAGACGTCCAACCAGGTGAGGGGAAGGGGCGTGCACACCTGCAAGTTCAACACAGCCCTTCCCTGAACCTGCTCCCCAGCCACAGGAAACATGGACTTCAGACATGAAGTAGTATGGCACGTTCTCCGAAGCAAATACAAGGAAGAGGGTTAGGGTTAGGGTTAGGGTACAAGAGTCTATCAGACCAACATGGAACCAAGACAGAACCAAAAGGGAACCGAGAAGGATCTAAGAGGGTTCCGAGAGGGAACCAAGACAGAACCAAGAGTGAACCAAGATGGCTGCAAGGAGACCAGAGCGTGCAGTCAGACAGGTGTATCTGATAGGTAGACAGACGTGTCTAAGAAACCAGAGCAGGCAGACAGGTTAAGATAGGGTGTGCAGCATTCCTCCTTCCTGGTCTGTCCTTACTGCAGGTCTGTCTCTCTGAGTGCATGATGAAAAGAATCAGGAAAAACGCTGAGCAGGAGAGACAGAGATGAGAAGGAGAGAGAGCCAGCTAGAGGGAGGGAGGGAGGGAGAGAGGAAAGGGGTCTGGAGGGATAGAGGAGGGAGAAGGGGGGTTGAGAGGGAGCTGATGTATAGAGAGAGAGCGTGAGAAGGAGAGCGAGGGCGGTCACAGAGGGAGGCAGAGACACACAGAGTCCGTGAGAGTCGCAGACATGACGTAAACCCAGACAGCGCCACGTCGGCCGCCTTCACCTGCTGGGATCGGGAAGCCCGCAGTCACATGCTCTCTAGGACACGCAGGAAGCGGCTCCCTCTGGATGCTCAAGCGTTCCAGTTCAGAGGAGCTGCAGCACGACTCCCTCCTCTGGCCGCCGCCACATCCGGTGCCGTTTGCTTCCCCTCTTCTGACAGCAGATTAGCCCCCCCCGCCGCCCGGAGGTGTCCCGGGCGGCGGGGGGGGGCTACTGCCGAGCGCCGGGACGTTATGAGCGAGCGTGACGGGGAGAGATTAAGGGCTTATGCTTTATATAGTTTCGCCAAACAATGACTCAGCGAGCATCCCTGAAAGCAGAGCGGCGGGGTTCAAAGGGAGGTTGGGTGGGCCGCGGCGGACCCCACACACCAGGGGGTCCTGGGTGGTGTGATTAAAAGACCCCCACCCTCACCCACCAGCTCCCCGGCCGAGGAGAGACGCCATTTTGTTTGAGGACTTTCCGAAGATGCTGCTCAGGAACTTCAGAGATGAGGACGGGTTGGTTCCGCATCAGTATGTCTTGAATAATAAAAAGTACCTAATTAGTGGTAACTGGTAACTACGTTAAGTACGAGTAGGATCCTTAGGATCCTGTTATTTACAGGAAAACTGAACTATTCCCCTGTGATTGTAACTGAAACCAGGCCTCAAAAGATGGCCCACTGTCAGCCTTCAGAACAGAGAGAGGAGAAGCTCTCTCACCTAGCTCAACTAGAAGCTCTCTCACCTAGCTCAACTAGAAACTCTCTCACCTAGCTCAACCAGAAGCTCTCTCACCTAGCTCAACCAGAACCTCTCTCACCTAGCTCAACCAGAAGGTCTCTCACCTAGCTCAACCAGAAGCTCTCTCACCTAGCTCAACCAGAAGCTCTCTCACCTAGCTCAACCAGAAGCTCTCTCACCTAGCTCAACCCAAACCGCTCAAACCTAGCTCAACCAGAAGGTCTCTCACCTAGCTCAACCAGAAGCTCTCTCACCTAGCTCAACCAGGAGCTCTCTCACCTAGCTCAACCAGAAGGTCTCTCACCTAGCTCAACCAGAAGCTCTCTCACCTAGCTCAACCAGAAGCTCTCTCACCTAGCTCAACCAGAAGCTCTCTCACCTAGCTCAACCAGAAGCTCTCTCACCTAGCTCAACCAGAAGCTCTCTCACCTAGCTCAACCAGAAGCTCTCTCACCTAGCTCCTCTGGGTTCCAGTGGAACGGCGAGGAGCTCAGTGGATCGGCTGCAGTAGGACCGGTCATCATGTGCAGCGTAATGATCATGCCTTTTGTGTAGGACTCAAACCAGTCAGTTCGCAGTACAACTGCTGCCTGTGTTTCCTGAGGAGGACGGTGCAGTAGTGAGCTCAGAGGAAAGCGTAAAGCAGGCGTTCAGAGAACCCACCGTATAACAGAGAACCCACCGTACACCAGAGAACACACCGCATACAAGAGAACCAGGTCTCCCCAGCCCGCCTCCGCCATAGAAATAATACACTGCATTTATATAGTGCTCTTCAAGGCACTCCAAGCATGGCGTTTGTGTTGGGGGAGTGTTCACTCCTCGTCCTAGTATGGGGTGCAGAGCTCACTAGCTCACTAGCTCTCTCTCTCTCTCTCTCTCTCTCTCTCTCTCTCTCTCTCTCTCTCTCTCTCTCTCTCTCTCTCTCTCTCTCTCTCCCTCTCTCTCTCTCTCAATAAGAGATGTGTGCCTCTGTGTAGCGGGCTAACGAGGGGATCTCACCTGGGGACGTCCAGGTGAATTATTGACGAGGCCATGACAGGAGGCTGAGAAAACAGGCGGTCATCAAGTCAGCTCTGACTCAACCAGTCAACAATGACGGCAGGTCAGGACGCGGAGGTCAGGGGTCAGGGGGTCAGGACATTAGGGGTCAGGAGGTCAAGGGTCAGGGTGTAGGGCGTCAGGGGTTAGGGCATGAGGGGTCAGGGCATGAGGGGTCAAGGGTCAGGGTGTAGGGCATCAGGGGTCGCGGTGTCAGGATGCAGACGATACAACGGTGTTGGCCGTCGCAGGGATTCACAGGGAACAGATTTAACGGTACTTTCTTGCTTTCTTTTGTCGTAAAACTGGTGCGTTAACATATTAGGCGTGAGATTACGGGAGCGCGATTGTGTTTGTGTACTTTATGTCTTAATTGCTATTGGCAATAGTCTATATGTGTGATAAAATAGGAGGCATGGCGATCACAGAGCCATTCATCTCACTGATGGTGTAATTAGTGCAGACAGGAGGAGCTGAACCTGGCGTTTCTCTAAACACACGGCAGGGCTCCCCTCTTAATGGGCCCTAGAAATGAATTAGAGGCTGGAGTTCACACAACACACCCCTACACAAATAGAACACACACCACACACACACATAAACTTATAACACACACACACACACACAACACACACCACACACACATCCCTACGCTGCCTCACACTACAGACACACTCACTATGTACACACACTCACGCACACACACCAAACACACACACAGACACACAACAAACCCCTACACTGCGTCACACTACACACACACACAACACACACCCACACTGCTCCCTCAGACTACCCACAACCTCGCACACACTATATACACACACCACGCACACACACCAGACACACAAACACAAACAACACACCCCTACACTGCTGCCTTACAGTACACACACACTCAAGCACACACACCAGACATACACACAACACACACCGACACTGCTGCTGCTGCCTCACACTAAACCCACAGAACACACACTCACTAAGTACACACAGCGCACACACACACCACCATTCTGAGTAATATTCACAGTGAGAAGCTAAACAAATAAGTTGCAGGATTCTTGCTGCCGTTGCTCAAGCAGAGAGAGCAGGTTCTAATGTTTACCCAAGTCCATAAAAACTAAATTAAAGCATTCTGTCATGTAAATACGCCACATTACAAAGGCTGCCTGTGAAATTGGTACAAGTGTATTCTATTTTTTCAACTTCAAATAAATACCGCCTGCCCCCACCCCATCCGTACTGCATTAGCACATTATTTCCGCGCCATAAAGCTGATATGTTTCCGTGCGTCTGTCTGTCCTCCACAGTGTGACTACAGCCTCGTAGCGAGCAGGCGTTCACTGGGCGTCGGGGCGCGCTTGGCGCGTCTTGAAAGCGGCCGGCTTGATACTGGAGCAATTAAAAAAGAGCGGGAAGCGATGCAATCATCCCGGCTCAGATGTTGGGCTCTATTCCCTCGTCAAGACAACATGGCCGCCTCCCGGTAATCCTCCGTTAATAGGACGGGTTCAGAGAGAGTGTCAAGAGCAGGGGATTTCAAGAGCCTGGCTGACGGCTAACCCAGTTTCCTAAAAACACTCTCCCCTCCGCGCTGGAACGGGGCTTATGTTGCAGCTCGCACACCCAAAGAAATATGAAATGGAGCTGAAAGCAAGGTGATTATGACACCCTGGGTTCAGGGAGAGTGTGTCTCTGAACACAAAGCCGTCCTCGAGGTAAGGATCAACACACTGCCAAAAACAATTCTCCACGAGGGGGTAACAAAACATTGAGGTTCTCTCCAAACGAACACAACATGATCACAGAGGTGTTCTCCGGTAAAGCGGATCTGAGCGGATCTAACATCCATAATGTGACCTTTTTAAACAAGAACAGGATGTTAGGGTGAAACACAGGGAGTGGAGGTTGCTGATCTGATTATTTAGGATCTAATTGGCCACAGTGGGTGTACCTCCGTTACCTTCTAACCAATCACACGGTCCGGCTGAGAGCTGGTCAGAAGCCACTCTTTAAGTCTCTCTCTCTATATCCCTATCTTTCCCATTCTGTCCGTCAAACACGAGAGCTCATCAAAACATAGCTGAATTTGTTACTGTTAAAGAGCGATGATTCCTTCAGCTAGAGACCTGAACAGCTCCGCTCTGTACCATCGCTGCTCTCTAGGAGAACCAGCGAGGGAACCCATCTGGTCTGAAGAACGAGGCTCACAGCTTCAAAGAGATGCTGACAACAGCACAACATGTTGTTCTCAGAAAAAATGACTTGCTGAAATGAACCAGCGTCTGATCAGCGGCTCCTTAATCATGTGTTCACAGGAAACCGTTGGTGGAGCAATCCCCAAATAAATGAACACGCTTTGACCTCAATTCAGACGCAGACGACGCAGGGAAAAACTTGAAGCGACATCCATTAATAGAGCTTTAAAAACGTCTTGTGATGAAGACTTAAAGGGAGCCCTGAACACCGTGACTGGAACTATAGAGAGCTCAGCGCGGTTCAGACTGAGGTCGGGGAAACGTGTTGAAATAGAAAAGCAGGAGAGCGGGAGAGAGATGGAGAGAACAATAAAGGGAGAGAGAGAGACGTGTCAGAGATGGGGGGGGGGAGGGAGAGAAGGCGACAGAGTCTGAGACGAGGGGGAGAGAGAGGGAGAGGGAGACAGGAAGGGAGAGAGAGAGAGAGGGAAACAGAGTCAGAGACGGGGGAGGGAGAGGGAGGGAGACGGGGATGGGGAGACAGAGAGAGACAGGGAGACGGAGTCAGAGACGGGGGAGGGAGAGGGGGAGAGAGAGACAGAGAGAGAGAGGGAGACGGGGAGAGAGAGACAGAGAGAGAGAGGGAGACGGGGAGAGAGAGACAGAGAGAGAGAGGGAGACGGGGAGAGAGAGACAGAGAGAGAGAGGGAGACGGGGAGAGAGAGACAGAGAGAGAGAGGGAGACAGAGTCAGAGACGGGGGAGGGAGAGAGAGGGAGACGGGGACGGGGGAGAGAGGGAGACGGGGTGACTCATGGATACGGGTTGTTGAGATAGAGAGGAAGAGAGAGATGGAGAGGCCGGGACAGAGAGAGGAAGAGATGAAGAGAGGGGGAGAGACTGAGACGAGGAGAGGTAGAGACGGAGAAAAAATAGATTCCTGACACATTTGTATTACCTCAACATATTTAAATTCCTCCAATTCTGTTTTTAAATATATATTTTCTGTTCAAAGAAAAAAAAGCTTAAAAGCTGTCACATTGATTAATATTCCAGATTCATTCTTGTTTGTCAGCCCTTGCCTTTTTTTTAAAACTCTACCTCGAAGGACAAACACCACAGAAGAAGGTAACGGAGGAGCCAAATCTTCAGCTTAGTCCGGCCCTTTTTAAATTAGTGTCAACATCTCTTTAGCAAACGTCAACTTTACGACAACACATAAAAACGTGTCCTCTTAAGAGTAACTGAGTAGCAAAACAAACGTCCACCTGACAGGATCCTCATAAGCAGGGAGATGTGCCCTGAGAAGTGGAGTCGGTGTGGAGCGCCAAGCCGCTGCCTGGAGTCCGCTGCACCACTTATCCTAATACCTCCACGGCCTGACAACACTTTGTGGGAACCACTTTCAGTGCCAAGCAGCTGAACTAATGTCCGTCGCCTCTCATGGTGAGAAATCGGCGTGGACAGAATTTGGCAAGGGGGACCAATGCCATTTAGTTTAAAACAAACAAAAATTGTGATTAAATCTAAACTTTGTATTCCACGCAGGGATTTGTGGGGCAGTGCAGTTCTACAACCTACAGAGAGGGGGCAGTAGCACAGGATGTAAGGGCGGGACTAAACAGGTTTGGATTATTTTTGATTTAATAAGAGAGCAAGTATACGCAAGGGTATAGATTAGGTTTGATCCATGAGCAAAATGCCTCTAAGCCCTACCTGCTCCTTAACCAAATGCATCTGAATTCACTGTCTACCCCCTGACTGCTCCTTTATGACATGCATCTGAATTCACTGTCTAACCCCTACCTGCTCCTTTATGACATGCATCTGAATTCACTGTCTAACCCCTAACTGCTCCTTTATGACATGCATCTGAATTCACTGTCTAACCCCTACCTGCTCCTTAACGACATGCATCTGAGTTCACTGTCAGTCGCTTTGCATAGAAGCAGCCTCTAATGGAAGGTAGCGTTGGTCCTCCCAAGACTTGATGACGCTAATGATGACTTGATTTACAAAGACAGCTTCAGAGGCCAACGAGCCGACCGGGGAACGAGCTGACGAGCAGAAACGTCGTTCAGTCTGAACTTCACTTCAAGGTTCCGCCATCGACGTGCCGGCTGCCACCAGGAGCTCAGCTCATGGATCCTTATTGGGAGGGGAGATGATCAAGGGGTCTATTCTATCGATCAGCCGCCGTGACGATGAATGATTGACAGGAAGGCGCTGAAAGGCACAGATCAATGGCTGTCCCTGGGAGTGGGGGGGGGGGGGGGGCGTGAGACCCCCATTTTTCCAACGCTGTAGTCCCTGGACCACATGGGACCTCCTACTGACGTTGTAAAAAGTATCCTTCATATTAAATGCCATCGTACTGCTCCGTTTCCTTTGACTTTCAATAACGTATACATAACATAATGATCCTAATGACGTATATGATACTAACTCCTCCACGGTTCTATAGTCTACGTTTTGACGTTGCTCCACGGTTTCAGCCGTGAGTGATGAGGCAGAGGTGGCCCCGCCCCGCCCTTCAGAGCCGCAGGACGGTGGTGACCCCGACTCGGAGGGCCCCGTCCAGAGCAGCGGGCCCCTGGTGCTCCTGGACCACACATTACTCACCGTGGTGGGGGTCCCCGTCCTGGGCGGCTGGCGTTTAAGCACAGGTCCCGGGCCCTGACGAAGAGGAGGAGGCGGCCCCCCGAAGATGCAGCGTGTCAGGCCGACGAAGGCTCTGACTAATGAGGGCCTTCATAATCCTGTACTCTGAGCCTAATGGGGCGTTTAAGGAGAGGGCCATGCATCTTCCTGCCGTAACCTCGCCGCTTCCCACACGCCCGTCTGCAAGGAACTCATGGATAGTCGTCTAACTACCTGGCCCGCCCTGAGATGACAGCGAGCTCCTCACACGCTGCGCCTCAGAGCACTGAAGCCTCCGCGGCCTCCACATGACGGGTCTACCTGTAGAACGCGTGTTCCCCTCCTCATGGCCGTACCTGTAGAACGCGTGTTCCCCATCCTCATGGCCGTACCTGTAGAACGTGTTCCCCTCCTCATGGCCGTACCTGTAGAACGTGTTCCCCTCCTCATGGCCGTACCTGTAGAACGTGTTCCCCTGCTGATGGCCGTACCTGTAGAACGTGTTCCCCTCCTCAGCTGGTGGTTCCTACCCGCCGGAGCCCGGACTCCGGCGGGTAGGAACCACGCTGGGGTTACGGTGTTCGAGTCCAGGCCGAAAGGTACTGGGCTTCAATCCCCTAATACCGGCCCCCTACCTGGGAGCTAAGAGGAGGAGGAGCTAGGAGGAGGAGCTAGGAGGAGGAGCTAGGAGGAGCAGCTAGAAGGAGCAGCTAGAAGGAGGAGCAGCTAGGAGGAGGAGCTAAGAGGAGGAGTAGCTAGGAGGAGGAGCAGCGAGGAGGAGCAGCTAGGAGGAGCAGCAGCTAGGAGGAGAAGCTAGGAGGAGCAGCTAGGAGGAGGAGCAGTGAGGAGGAGCAGAAGCTAGGAGGAGGAGCTAGGAGGAGCAGCTAGGAGGAGGAGCAGCGAGGAGGAGCAGCTAGGAGGAGCAGGACCAGGAGGCCAGCTGGATGGTGTTAGCGTCACCTTAGCTTAGCGGCTGTTAGCGGCGTGAGCACCATTGGTAGTTCTGTATTCCCCGGGCGTCGATCCTCTCAGAGTAATGAGAACTGGTCTGTAACGTTACAAAGGTCAAAGTAGTTTAATTTGAGACCTTCTTTCTAACGCGGCTCGGCTCGGAAAAGAGAGAAGCCTCCAGAACGGAGGCTGGCTTCAGCTCACACTAATCCCAACTGGTTTATTGTGGGAGCGCTGGCCACCTCACTGCCTAACTGGGAAGGTTCCAGTTAACCTTTAGATTAAACAGGCCTTGTTACCAAAATCAGAGAGAGAGAGAGAGAGAGAGAGAGAGAGAGAGAGAGAGAGAGAGAGAGAGAGAGAGAGAGAGAGACAGAGAGAGAGAGAGAGAGAGAGAGACAGAGAGGGAGAGAGAGAGAGAG
This sequence comes from Gadus chalcogrammus, assembly GCF_026213295.1. Classification (NCBI taxonomy): domain Eukaryota; kingdom Metazoa; phylum Chordata; class Actinopteri; order Gadiformes; family Gadidae; genus Gadus; species Gadus chalcogrammus. The sequence goes on from NC_079432.1 coordinate 2,660,552, forward strand.
AGAGAGAGAGAGAGAGAGAGAGAGAGAGAGAGAGAGAGAGAGAGAGAGAGAGAGAGACAGAGAGAGACAGAGAGGGAGAGAGTCGGTCCATGAGGTTGGTAAAAAGAGAGACACAAACGTGCTGCGCCACACCGTCACACAGGACTGGTGGAGGTGGAGGCAGTAGGTGGGGCCGTTGGTGAAGGGGGGGGGTGGAGGTGGCTGGGTTTACATGGGATCGCTGAAGACATCCTGGATTGCTTTTTTAGGACCACAGCCTCCTTTGCAAGAAGTAAACACCTTCAGCATCGCTGGCTGGACTTCAGAAGTCCTCCTCCGCAGCAGTCTGCAGCATCTGAGGGGGAAGGGGGGGGGAGGGAGGGTGAACGGGGGGGGGGTGAGACGGGGGAGGGGGGGGAGGTTGGTGTAGGGGGTAGTCGGGGGAGGGCATGTCGGGAGGCTTGTTAAAAATGGATGAGTGTTTAATGGCTGAGCGTGGCAATGTTGTGATGACATCGCACAATCCCCGGAAAAACAACTAAAGAGTGCCGGAGGGGCCGCAGTCGGGGCAGAGTGTTACGGGTAGAGTGTTACGGGTAGAGTGTTACGGGTAGAGTGTTACGGGCAGAGTGTTACGGGGGGTAGAGTGTTACGGGTAGAGTGTTACGGGCAGAGTGTTACGGGTAGAGTGTTACGGGTAGAGTGTTACGGGTAGAGTGTTACGGGTAGAGTGTTACGGTAGAGTGTTACGGGTAGAGTGTTACGGGGGGTAGAGTGTTACGGGTAGAGTGTTACGGGCAGAGTGTTACGGGTAGAGTGTTACGGGGGGTAGAGTGTTACGGTAGAGTGTTACGGGTAGAGTGTTACGGGTAGAGTGTTACGGGGGGTAGAGTGTTACGGGTAGAGTGTTACGGGTAGAGTGTTACGGGTAGAGTGTTACGGTAGAGTGTTACGGGGGGTAGAGTGTTACGGTAGAGTGTTACGGTAGAGTGTTACGGTAGAGTGTTACGGGTAGAGTGTTACGGTAGAGTGTTACGGTAGAGTGTTACGGTAGAGTGTTACGGTAGAGTGTTACGGGTAGAGTGTTACGGTAGAGTGTTACGGTAGAGTGTTACGGGGGGTAGAGTGTTACGGTAGAGTGTTACGGGCAGAGTGTTACGGGTAGAGTGTTACGGGGGGTAGAGTGTTACGGGTAGAGTGTTACGGGTAGAGTGTTACGGTAGAGTGTTACGGGGGGTAGATTGTTACGGGTAGAGTGTTACGGGGGGTAGAGTGTTACGGGGAGAGTGAGAGAGGAGAGAGGAAGAGAGACAAGGCCACACGCGGCCGGCCGCCTCCTCAGGTTAATTTGCTCTTAATTCATGTCAATCTGATTGGCTGGAGAGAAAGCGGGTCAATACTGCCGCAGGGGAGAGAGGGAGAGAGGGGGAGAGGGGGAGAGAGAGGGGGAGAGAGAGAGAGAGAGAGAGAGAGAGAGAGAGAGAGAGAGAGAGAGAGACAGAGAGAGAGAGAGAGACAGAGACAGAGACAGACAGAGAGGGACAGAGAGAGAGAGAGAGACAGAGACAGAGACAGAGACAGACAGAGGGAGAGAGAGAGAGAGAGGGGGAGAGGGAGAGAGAGGGAGAGGGAGAGAGAGGGAGAGGGAGAGGGAGAGAAAGACAGAGACAGAGACGGAGGGAGAGAGAGAAAGGTTATGCATTGACTTTTCCTCCGCTGATTTCTTACACTCAAATCAAATATTTAACAGCTCGCTTTGAACTCGCACCATGGACGTCTGCAGAAGACTGATGATATGAAAACACAGACTGCGGTGTCCAAGCGTTCCGGAGGCCAGAGAATGTTCCAGAATGTGTTCTCCATCCACAGAGCCTGACGTGCGGAGGCAGTGACCAGGGCCCGGCGAGGTCTGGAACATAACAGACGTAATCACAGCGACCCAGGCCAGAGGAATGCTGATTAGAATATTATTAGTAGTAGTAGTCATGCCAACACATGCACTTCTTTAGGAGTGCTTCTCAGCACTCAACGAAGGCACTGTCTAACCCCTACCAGCTCCTGAGTGACATGCATCTGAAGACACTGTCTAACCCCTACCAGCTCCTGAGTGACATGCATCTGAAGACACTGTCTAACCCCTACCAGCTCCTGAGTGACATGCATCTGAAGACACTGTCTAACCCTTACCTGCTCCCTACCGACATGTTTCTGAAAACACTGTCTAACCCTTACCTGCTCCCTACTGACAAGTTTCTGAAGACACTGTCTAACCCCTACCTGCTCCCTACTGACAAGTTTCTGAAGACACTGTCTAACCCCTACCTGCTCCCTACTGACAAGTTTCTGAAGACACTGTCTAACCCCTACCTGCTGCCTAGTGACATGTATACGAAGACACTGTCCAACCCCTAGCAGCCTAGTGCATGTATCTGAAGACACTGTCTAACCCTTACCCGACTAAGTGAAGCACAGTATTGACGTCTTTATAACAAGAATCCTATTTCTCCTTTATCTAGTCGAATATCTTTCTCCACTCTGATTGAAATCAATATTGTCCAACTATACTAAACATTACTCTACACTACAATAAAACACACTTCATTACCCTTCATTGCTCTACAGTAAAACCCTTCATTACTCTACAGTAAAACCCTTCAGTACTCTACAGCAAAACCCTTCAGTACTCCACAGTAAAACCCTTCATTACTCTACAGTAAAACCCTTCATTACTCTACAGTAAAGCCCTTTATTACTCTACAGTAAAGCCCCTTATTACTCTACAGTAAAACCCTTCAGTACTCCACAGTAAAACCCTTCAGTACTCTACAGTAAAACCCTTCAGTCCTCTACAGTAAAACCCTTCATTACTCTACAGTAAAACCCTTCATTACTCTACAGTAAAACCCTTCATTACTCTCCAGTAAAACCCTTCATTACTCTCCAGTAAAACCCTTCATTACTCTCAGTAAAACCCTTCATTACTCTCAGTAAAACCCTTCATTACTCTCAGTAAAACCCTTCATTACTCTACAGTAAAACCCTTCATTACTCTACAGTAAAACCCTTCATTGCTCTCAGTAAAACCCTTCATTACTCTACAGTAAAACCCTTCATTACTCACCAGTAAAACCCTTTATTACTCTCCAGTAAAACCCTTCTGTACTGTACTCTATTCTATGGACAGCAGTGCAACTGAAAGTAGTTCCACTTCCAGTTATGACAACATGGAAAAAGACTTTCAACAGCTCTGTAATTACACATAATAAATAAATAACATCGCAGCGATGAGCCAATTACATTCATTATTGATTATAATTGGTTGACCTCAAATTTTCCAAGAAATTATGCAAGCTATGATTTAAAAATTAACATCCAAAGAAAATACCGCCTCAGTCTGTCATTATATATAATAAATAATCTCACAGTACTACTGCTCTATCCCAGAGCAATACTGGAAGGGAGAGGAGAGAGAGAGAGAGAGAGAGAGAGAGAGAGAGAGAGAGAGAGAGAGAGAGAGGGAGGGAGGGAGCGAGAGAGAGAGAGAGAGAGAGAGAGAGGGAGGGAGCGAGAGCGAGAGCGAGAGAGAGAGGGAGGGAGGGAGAGCGAGAGATAGAGAGAGATAGAGAGAGAGAGAGAGAGAGAGAGAGAGAGCGCGCGCACGCGCGAGAGAGAGAGAGAGAGAGAGAGAGAGGTGGAGGAGAGAAAGAGAGACAGAGAGAGAGAGAGAGCGAGAGATAGGTGTAGGAGAGTGAGAGAGGTGGAGGAGAGAGAGAGAGAGAGAAAGAGAGAGAGGGAGAGGGAGGCTGAAGGTGTGTGCGGTTGGGTACAGCGTTACATCAGCACTAATAACCTTCAGCATATCTCTGCTTTATTAACGGAGCTCAGAGTGAGCAGCTCCTCTGGAGCGCCGCCAGGGCTGATTAGCTTGTCAGGACACACACACACACATTAACACACACACGCACATTAACACATACACGCACACACACATTAACACATGCACACACGCGCACACACACACACATACACGCACTCACACACACATTAACACATGCACAAACGCGCACACACACACACACGCGCGCGCGCACACACACACGCAGCATGACCGCACACACACACATTCAAACACATGCGCACCCATTACACACACACGCTCAGGCATGCGCACACAACTGTAAGTAGATCGGAATACATGCATATTTGAATGCATGAATGTACATAATTTGTATCGGTTTAGTATCACATCTGAAGTATTCTTTCAGCACTATAGCGATACATGCAGACATGAATACATGAATACATGGCTCCATGAAGCAGACAGATATGGAGATAGAACTCTGCAGTTTAACAGGCGGCACTATATGACCTCATGTCTGTACAAGTGATGAACTGTCAGAATGTGCATATGTAAACAATTATCATACTAGTATGAGTTAGTTTTAGAACTAGTTTAACCACTATGTCAATAGGGTTACCTTCTCCTGTGTCCTCAGCCTACCTTTAAACCTCCTAACCCCTACCTACTAGTGTCCTCAGCCTACCTCCTATCCCCTACCTACTGGTGTCCTCAGCCTACCTCCTAGAGGACCTCCTCACTCCTACCTTCTAGTGTCCTCAGCCTACCTCCTAGAGGAGGAGCTCCTGACTCCTACCTGTTCTTTAGTGTCCTCAGCCTACCAGACTCCTACCTCCTAGAGGAGCTCCTGCCTCCTACCTACTAGTGTCCTCAGCCTACCTCCTAGAGGACCTCCTCACTCCTACCTTCTAGTGTCCTCATCCTACCTCCTAGAGGAGCTCCTGACTCCTACCTGTTCCTTAGTGTCCTCAGCCTACCAGACTCCTACCTCCTAGAGGAGCTCCTGACTCCTACCTGTTCCTTAGTGTCCTCAGCCTACCAGACTCCTACCTCCTAGAGGAGCTCCTGACTCCTACCTGTTCCTTAGTGTCCTCAGCCTACCAGACTCCTACCTCCTAGAGGAGCTCCTGACTCCTACCTGCTCCTGAGTGTCCTCAGCCTACCAGACTCCTACCTCCTAGAGGAGCTCCTGACTCCTACCTGCTCCTGAGTGTCCTCAGCCTACCAGACTCCTACCTCCTAGGAGGGAGGAGGAAGCGGAGGAGTTCTGGAGACTGTGAATTTAAACGCTATCAGGAGGAGCCAGAGGACCTCTGGCCCGTCTCTCCCCGGCCCGGGTTGACTCCCTCCCCGGTCCGGTCTCCGTGCCCCAGGACTGGTGGCTGGCCGCCATCTGGCAGAGATCTACTGCTCCGTTACCCGGGGCGGCGCTGACGCCGGGAACAAAGGCCTCGGATGGAATCAAACAATAGCAGATGAATCCGATCAGCCCGTGAAGAGCCAGATGTGCTGTGGACGGCCGGGCAAACGCCGCCGCCGGCCGCCGCCAACACAGAGCGAGCCCCCCCTCCCACCGCCAACACAAGCGAAACCCCTACCCCCCCCCCCCCCCCCACTCTCCAAGGTGATGAGCAGCACCGAGGAGAGAGGGAGGCTCTGTCCGTTATTATGGGATGTCTTTTGTAATACAGAAGAAGCATCATTGTAGGGAAAATGAGTTCACAACAAGTGTGCAAAAACCACGATCAAACGATAAAAAGCATTAATTAAACCCAATTAAAGCAAAAGAAGAGAAAGGCCACTAAGTACTGATCCGTCAGTACACTGAGGACTGGCACTCAGAGCTCAGTGGGGCCTGGGGGACGCTCTGGGGCCTCAGGAAACAGATCAACAGAGGCCTGGGCATGAGGTCCCAGGTCGGGCTCTAGGGGTGGAGGCATGTGGAGGTGGAGCTCCGTGGAGGAACCCTCTCCACCTCCGCCCTTCTGGCCGGGAGAAGGAGCAGAGAGGAGGTGGATGATGCTGGCTCCTACCAGCAGCAGTAATCCGTTGACGTGGAGAGACGGATGAGCAGGAACGAGGAGTTAGTTTGACAAGTGATATTGAGAAGACAGAGACGGGGTCAAGGTTCACGGGTCAGGGCGATGTCAGCTCTTCCGGGTCGCGGCTGAACAGAAAGTTGAGCGTGAGGAGCTGTCAGAGAGACCAACTTTCCTCTGTGGTGAAGCAGACGACAGCTCTCTACGCATCGCTGCTAAGCCAGATTTGCCAAAGTACGACGAGCTGGAAATTTGAGGTCTGAATCCTTATCCTCGGCAATCTCTGCCACTCAAACGCCTCTTGACAAGCAGCGTTTGAGACAGAAAGCCCTCTTTTTTTTGTTCTTCTTCGTAGATTCACAAAAGCATTTCTGTCTAAGGAAATGGTTTGTGATGAACAAGGTGGGGGAGGCGGGATGGCGGACAGACCAACTTCTTCATCCAGTCGCTGTCAAACTGTTTTGAGACTGAAACATGTGGCAGCGAATTGTGTCAGAAGACTAATATTCGAAGTGACAAATTAGTCTTTTGAAATGTCTGAGAGATAAGCTAACTTGAAGACTTTAAATCTTTTCTTTCCATCGGCCGTCAGCATTTATATAAATGAATAAATCTGTTCAATGGTCGTGGACGACGTAGTTTCAAATATCTATATTTTTCCAATTAATTCCACATCTTTTCATGGTTCTGATTTCAATGAAGGCATTAATGCAGTAATCTATTGTTGTTTGTTCAAAGCCATTTTCTGGGCTCCAATCCGTTTGAATTAGCAGCACAACACCAATGATAGTGTTAAAAACCAAACTATTCCTGGGAAGATCCCTCCTTATTTAACATAGAAAGTGACAGGATCCTATTATTTATCCCGAGAGTCGAGTAAAAACGTCCCATGAATAAATATGTTTCTGTGTGTGTGTGTGTGTGTGTGTGTGTGTGTGTGTGTGTGTGTGTGTGTGTGTGTGTGTGTGTGTGTGTGTGTGTGTGTGTGTGTGTGTGTGTGTGTTCCGATCCTCTGTAATCGGATGCATGAAGGCCACCAGCACATCTAGTCCCAGCCACCCAGAATTCACCCAGGAGAGACAAAGCTGGTGTCTCTTAGAACTCTAGTCCCAGCCACCCAGAATTCACCCAGGAGAGACAGAGCTGGTGTCTCTTAGAGCTCTAGTCCCTGAAACACAGAAGGAGAGACAGAGCTGGTGTCTCTTAGCTCTAGGCCCTGACACACAGAACCCAGGAGAGACAGAGCTGGTGTCTCTTAGCTCTAGGCCCTGACACACAGAACCCAGGAGAGACCAAGCTGGTGTCTCTTAGCTCTAGGCCCTGACACACAGAAGGAGAGACAGCTGGTTCTAGCTCTATTCCCTTCCCCTCTATCTCCCCATCTCAAGATAGAAGGGTCTTGACCAAATATAACAATTCAATGTTTGGATGAACTCGACCAAAAGGCTTTCTCTACCTTCCTCTTATAATCAATTGATGATCCCGATGAGAGAGCAGGCTGGCGCTGAAGTGAGGCAGTGTCAGTGTGGTGGGGTCTGAACACAAGACCTTTATCGAGAGAACCAGAACACTAGCAGTCTAGGAGGGACTGCATGAGGCTGCAGGAGGATCTGGAAGTGATGCATTGTTCCATTAATGTCAAGTAATAACATTGGGCGACAAGGTCGTTTATTATTTGACATGTTTCTCTGTGAGCGGGAGTTGGCTTGTTCTGAATTTATCGTTGCCGCACAAAGCAGCGGCTTTGCTCGGCGGTGTGTGTCTAGTCAACGCAGGTCAACTTTATTTGTGAAGACATTTATCACAATTACTGTGATGAATTCAGCTTCAGTGCTCGCTATGGACCAGACAAAGAGAGCTCCGTGAGAGACTGTCTCTCTCTCTCTCCAGAAGGAGACCAGAAGGAGACCAGAGGGAGAAGAGGAGGCCGACCAGGAGCCCCTCTCCTCCCAACAACCTCACCTCCTCCCCCGTCCAGAGCCCACGGGGAACAGGATAACGCAGTCACGGTTTGTAAAAAGAGAGAGCCATAAAGAAGAAGGATTCCCGGGCTGTAAACGTACAGTCAGCCCTGAGATTAGTTTCAAAGTGTGGGTAAACAGAAGGACTTCATCATCCTCTCAGGCCAGGACCTCAAGAGACAAAACCACGTCACAGTCCTGGGACACCGTGATGAACGAGTGAGGCTGCAGAAGGACGCTCCCTAATGACACCATGAATCACCGTCTCACCCGGACGCCTGGATGAGCCCGGAGGTCAGAGAGCAACGGAGAGACCACTGACCGTCCAGACGTCCTCAGACACCACACCAGGGCACCGGTGGCCCACCTAGCTCCAACACTCAGCCCTAGCTCCTAAACTCAAACTAGCGAACTGCCCTGGCTGGCTCCCTGCCTTGGCTGTCTAACTGCCCTCTCTGTCCCCCTGCCCCGGCTGTCTCCCTGCCCTTGCTGTCTCACTGCCCCGGCTGTCTCCCTGCCCTTGCTGTCTCACTGCCTTGGCTGTCTCCCTGCCCTTGCTGTCTCACTGCCTTGGCTGTCTCACTGCCCCGGCTGTCTCACTGCCCCGGCTGTCTCCCTGCCCTTGCTGTCTCACTGCCTTGGCTGTCTACCTGCCCTTGCTGTCTCACTGCCCTGGCTGTCTCCCGCGCCTAGGCTGTCTCACAGCTCAGTGAAACATGTGATTTAAAAATGTTTTTTTTTAAAACGAGGTCTGATTTCTGACGTCATTAGAAGTGACTCAGGGGTGAGACGGCCTTCAGGAGTCTCTGATTTGCTGCGTGAGGTCCAGCAGGCTGAGGAACCAGCTCCAGGAGACCAGCACCACTGGGGAAACCTCGGCATTATTCTGCACCTCTAATTAAGACGAATAGGAACGGAGCCTTCCCCGTATAAATATTCCATGGCCGTGTCCTAACACAGATTCATGGGGTAGAGCGGAGGTGATCTGCCACAGTAAATAAGAGAAATAAAGAAGTTGTGAGCGCAGGGGAAGACTGCCCTGGGATCCGCGGCTCTCTGAATGAGATGGTGTACTATGAAATGATGGTGCAGTATGAAATGATTGTGTGTTTTATGAAGTGAATTGACATTTATAGTTCAAGAAGGTAAGGCTTCACACAAACCCTGACTTATGGTGTGCGTGTGTGTGTATATAGGTGTGCGTGTTCATGCGTGTGTTTTTGTGTGCATGTTTGTGTGTGTATATATGTATGTGTGTGTGTGTGTATATGTGTGTGTGGGTGTGGGCGTACCTGTGTGTATGTAAATCTGTGTGTATGCGTGTATACGTGAGTTTGTGTGCGTATGTGTGTGTATATGTTCATTGGTGTGTGTGCGCACATGTGTGAGTGTGGTTGGATGTGCGTGCGTATGTGCGTACGTGTGTATATTAGAGAACACTATAGTGTTCCCCATAGAGGGAACACTAAAAAGTGCACTGTTTAGGGACTAGGGAACGAGGGAACAAGTGCACCAACCCAAACGGCCACAGCCTGGGACAATACCCATGATGCAAAGCGGCATGCGGCCCTGCAGAGATGAGCTCCGGATGGTGGGAGGTTCCCCACAGCCTTCAGCCTTCGCCCCAGCGCGGCGAGCTCCCGTTCAGCGTGTTCCCCTTCCTCTGCGCGGACGGACGCCCGCATCTCGCTGAAGTCTGCGTTTCACTTCCCAGAGTTCGTCCATGAGGCGGAGAGCTTCCCCGACACGCCCGGGCGCTAGCCTGATAGCTGCATTAGCGCCCGCGGCGCCGTTTAACCTCGTTACCAGGAGGACAGCGGCGGGAGAGCCAGGGCCACACACACACACACACACACAACCACACACTACCGCACGCACACACACACACTACCGCACGCACACACACGCACGCACACGCACTCACACACGCGCACGCACACACACACACACACACACACACACACACACACAATACTACACACCCAGACCCACAACCCCCCCCCCCCCCCCCCCACACACACACACCCCCACACACCCCCACACAGCCTAGCTCGGCCCTAATGTGTGTGTCCGACTGTAGCAGACGTCTCGTCTTCTCTGAGCGTAGCCTGTGGTCCGGCCGCGTCCTCATTGGCTAACACTCTAGCGCTACAGTAACTAGGATGGACGGTGTCTGGCGTTGCGGAGCTAGCCGGCCTCCATGCCTCGTCTGGGGTTCTCTCTGCTGCTTGTGTCTCAAGGACGGTTCCAGCCCGTTCCAGCCGGTTCCAGCCGGCTGAAGGACCTTGAGGCGCGGGCGTCCGACGCCACTACGGGCCGACGCCAGCACGGGCCTTGATCAGCCGGGGGGCGGTACACAGCCGGGAGTACTATGAAGGGCTCTGTTTCTAAGGGGGGTGGGGCGTGGGGGGAGCCTCAGGGAAGGTTAGGAGTTATAAATCAACCGGCAGCCCCCCGGTACCTTGCACCTCCAGCTGAGGCCGGGCGGAGACAGACCCCGGGGGCTTCCATCCATAACTAAGATTACCTTACATTTATAAACATGGAGTCAGACCGTAAACAAGCACCAGCTCTACTTTCAGAGTTTTCACCTTTTTTTTTTTAGATCCAGGTCTGTCCAGAACTGTGTTGCTAGGAAACAGTTCTGCGGTTTTGGTTGTGTTTCAGAGTTGTGTACGAGTCTTGGACAGGTGTTGTGCGCTGCTGCTACCGTATTCTCCTCCGTCGTCCCTTGTTCCTGCTCTTAGTACAGTGTTACGTACACACTTGTCCTAATGTTAATAGTTTATGTTAATGAGGTGTGCAGCTTTAGCTGCCTTATTGTTATTATCTATCAAACGTATGTATTTTTTTATTATTCTACCTAAACGTCCCCACTCGCCCCTCATTCATACTTTATACTAACACTACCGTCAGTAGCCTACACTTAAAACATCCAGCAACCATCCAGAATACCCTAGCAACCGTCCAGAAAACCCTAGTAACCGTCCAGCACAACCCTAGTTACCGTCCAGCACAACCCTAGTAACCATGCAGAACACCCTAGCAACCGTCCAGCACACCCTAGCAACCGTCCAGAACACCCTAGCAACCGTCCAGAACACCCTAGCAACCGTACAGAACACCCTAGCAACCGTCCAGACCACTGAAGAGGCAGTCAGTCCACTGTAGCGTCCCCCTAACAACAGGCCTCAATATGTCCTCCTGTGTTTAAAGATTATATTATCCATTGAGATTCCCGACTTTATGTTTTACAAAAGAGGTAGGTATTAGATATTTTTGTTAAATGTTGACAATGGAAGCATTATTAATAAGTTACTTCTCTGTCCTCTTATTCAGACATAGCCTTGGCAAACCTTTTTACATTCACTATTACTAAACCCTTACCACCCTCTAACCTCGTCATCCGGTCCCCGTGCTGGCAGACGGTGAACATCCAACATGTTGTTGTGCCGTAAGAACAACGATCACGATCGTGTTTCAACACTTTCTCCATCTGGTGAAACAGAAAGGAGGACGTGAGGGAGAAGTGTGCTGGGACTGGCCTCTGAGGGGGACGTGTGCTGGGCCTCTGAGGGGGACGTGTGCTGGGCCTCTGAGGGGGACGTGTGCTGGGCCTCTGAGGGGGACGTGTGCTGGGCCTCTGAGGGGGACGTGTGCTGGGCCTGGCCTCTGAGGGGGACGTGTGCTGGGCCTGGCCTCTGAGGGGGACGTGTGCTGGGCCTGGCCTCTGAGGGGGACGTGTGCTGGGCCTCTGAGGGGGACGTGTGCTGGGCCTCTGAGGGGGACGTGTGCTGGGCCTCTGAGGGAGACGTGTGCTGGGCCTCTGAGGGGGACGTGTCCTGGGCCTCGCCTCTGAGGGGGACGTGTGCTGGGCCTCGCCTCTGAGGGGGACGTGTGCTGGGCCTCTGAGGGGGACGTGTGCTGGGCCTCGCCTCTGAGGGGGACGTGTGCTGGGCCTCTGAGGGGGACGTGTGCTGGGCCTCTGAGGGGGACGTGTGCTGGGCCTCTGAGGGGGACGTGTGCTGGGCCTCTGAGGGGGACGTGTGCTGGGCCTCTGAGGGAGACGTGTGCTGGGCCTCGCCTCTGAGGGGGACGTGTGCTGGGCCTCTGAGGGGGACGTGTGCTGGGCCTCTGAGGGGGACGTGTGCTGGGCCTCTGAGGGGGACGTGTGCTGGGCCTCTGAGGGGGACGTGTGCTGGGCCTCTGAGGGGGACGTGTGCTGGGCCTCTGAGGGGGACGTGTGCTGGGCCTCGCCTCTGAGGGGGACGTGTGCTGGGCCTCTGAGGGGGACGTGTGCTGGGCCTCTGAGGGGGACGTGTGCTGGGCCTCGCCTCTGAGGGGGACGTGTGCTGGGCCTCTGAGGGGGACGTGTGCTGGGCCTCGCCTCTGAGGGGGACGTGTGCTGGGCCTCTGAGGGGGACGTGTGCTGGGACTCGCCTCGCGGTGATCTTAAACCAGCTGGGGGCCGGCTTGGCATTTGGTCTCCAGCTCTCCTCCTCGTCTGGTCTGAGGCGAGGAGGAGAGAGGAGGATCCGTGTCCCTGCGCGCTGACCTCCTGAAGGACATCTTCTAAGCCCCACAGACAGGTCAGCCGCGGGCCCCCCCACCCTGATTCATCCCCCCCCCCCAGCGTAGGGATTACCACAACATCTCCCTCGCCTGGATGAATGTCACTCGCCTGTTTCCTTTCCTTTTCTTCTCCTTCCCCCATACCTCAAACAGACGAGGACTTCCTGTTCTCCCAGAGCACTTCAAAACAAAAGCCTTGCATATTCAAGCGGGGACGGGGGTCAAACACATACAGAGCATGTCCACCGCTGTTTATGATCATAAATGTCAGTAGTTCTCTTCATCCTCCGCACGCTTTTATTGCGACGGAGGAAATGTCAAATGTATCAGCAGCAGGCGCCACACCGCTGCCTGCTGCTGCCGACCGGCGCAGACAAAGCAGACGGATAACCTCACTCGTGACTCTCCCACCGTGGAGCACGGCCAACATCACAATCATGACCGACGGGAACTTAGCGTTATGAAGAGTATTTCACAGCAATCAGCCACCTCCTCCACCTCTTTACAGGATCGCTTCCCTCTTCCCGTCTGGGCGAGGTGACGGTCGGTGACGGACGGCGACGGTCGCGAGGAGATAATCTGGCCCAGTCAAACCCAGTGCCTCCAGCCCAGTCCCCCCCATCACCTGGCCCAGTCAAACCCAGTGCCTCAGCCCAGTCCCCATCACCTGGCCCAGTCAAACCCAGTGCCTCAGCCCAGTCCCCCTCATCACCGGGCCCAGTCAAACCCAGTGCCTCCAGCCCAGTCCCCCCCATCACCTGGCCCAGTCAAACCCAGTGCCTCAGCCCAGTCCCCCCCATCACCTGGCCCAGTCAAACCCAGTCCCTCAGCCCAGTCCCCCCCATCACCTGGCCCAGTCAAACCCAGTGCCTCAGCCCAGTCCCATCCCCGGGCCCAGTCTGGGTGAGGGGAGGCAGGCTGTGGACTGAGACTAAAACATAATCCTAAAACTGGATTCTAATACGACCACTCCTTCTCATGGTTTGCTGTATTATTAATCAACGGTTCAATCTAAAGCAACTTTTTGCACCCGTTGCAAAAAAACGCATGAAAAATAATGCAATTGCTGTCCGATTTTTCTGAGCCGTATGGACCCATGGCGGAGGCCAGAGACACCAGCTCCCAGATGGCTGGGGCCAGAGACACCAGCGGACCTAGGGTGACCTAACGTATGGGCCCCATGGCGGAGACACCAGCTCCCAGGTGACCTAACGTATGGGCCCCATGGCGGAGACACCAGCTCCCAGGTGACCTAACGTATGGGCCCCATGGCGGAGACACCAGCGGACTATCTGCTGTGAAGGGTTTGGACGACGAGGCGTCTGGCCACACTTGGAAGAATGTTCAGTGAAAATATCACACTCTCAATTTGTACGCGGTGATTAAAACACGGCTGCGAGGAGAGTCTTGGCTGTGGACCCAGAGTGTTGATTGCGAGACGACTCTTGCACACACAAAGGCCGCAATTCTGGGACTAATTTGTTCGGTTTGGAGAATGAATAGAAAATATCACGTCAGGCAACTTTGGGTTTTATTGCGCTGAGAGCTTTGCTTTCCTCGCAATGAAACTCTCCCCGGACGTTTGTGATTTCTCCTCCAGAGGCGATGCGTCACAGCCAAGCAGAATAAGAGATGATCCTCCACCCCCCCCCCCCCCCCTGCATAATCAACTCCAGCTGGCAGAGTTGGAGAGAGAGGGAGAGGAGGGGAGAGAGAAGGGGAGAGAGAGAGGGAGAGGAAACGCAGACGACAAGTAAAATGAGTGGCACTTAGAGGCTGACAGAAACAAATCGCTCTTTAAATTACAGACTTGTTTGAGGTTTAATCAGCAAAAAGTGTTTATGGCTTTTATGAATGGCTGGCGTGAGGCCACTGCTTGCTTCTGGAAAAGACTTTGTGTGCACTTTCCCCGTCCAACAACATCCTGAGACTGAAGACGGCTGTGGCCGACAGGCTAATTGCGTTTCTGTTTTACTTTTTCTCTGAAGCAGATCAATACTTCGATGGCAGCGGTTGGGGGTTTGAATCCCACTCATGTTATAACGAATGCACTCAGTGTTGTAACAGTCTTTGGGTTTAACTGTTAATCATATGCATGGGCTTCAATAATATATCAAATAACATCATATCATAGTAATATATCAAATAATACAATTATCATAAGTTATAACCTATAATAATATATATGATTATTATATTGATTTGAATATTTTGGATTGATGCAATATGTGCTTATGCAGATGGAAGTCTAATGCTAAAAGCTAAAAACTTTTATTGTGAAAACAGAGATACGGGGAGCAGCATTTTCAGATACAGTCACTCAGAGGTAGTTACATGAGACTAGCAGATGAGTAAGAGTTTGGTAATTACTCAGAGTTAGTAGAGCTAGTAACTCAGTTATTAGAGCTAGCAACTCAGTTATTAGGGCTAGTAACTCAGTTGAGGATTTAACTCAGAACTAGAAACTCAGTTAGTATGGGTAGTTACTCAGAGTTAGTAACTCAGTTAGTATGGGTAGTTAATCAGAGTTTGTAAAGTTAGTAACTCAGTTAGTATAGGTAGTACTTACTCAGAGTTTGTAGAGTTAATAACTCAGTTAGTATGTGTAGTTACTCAGAGTTTGTAGGGTTAGTAACTCAGTTAGTATGGGTAGTTACTCAGAGTTTGTAGGGTTAGTAACTCAGTGAATATTGGTAGTTACCCAGAGTTTGTAGAGTTAGTAACTCAGTTAGTATGGGTAGTTACTCAGAGTTTGTAGGGTTAGTAACTCAGTTAGTATGGGTAGTTACTCAGAGTTTGTAGGGTTAGTAACTCAGTTAGTATGGGTAGTTCCTCAGAGTTTGTAGGGTTAGTAACTCAGTTAGTATGGGTAGTTACTCAGAGTTTGTAGGGTTAGTAACTCAGTGAGTATGGGTAGTTCCTCAGAGTGTGTAGGGTTAGTAACTCAGTTAGTATGGGTAGTTCCTCAGAGTTTGTAGGGTTAGTAACTCAGTTAGTATGGGTAGTTACTCAGATGCACTTTGTCTCCCCATCAGAAGGGGAACCGAGCCGTTTACGGCGAAACGGTACAAACTCCGATCACACAAACACAGACACACCGCCTCCTACACATCATCAGCTCTCACAGTCACACACACACACACACACACACACCCCTGACCTATCACACTCACGTAGACCCTTCCCACACATCTGATCTCTCACACAGCTTCCTACACACACCTCACCTCCGCGTGGCTCCCAGACTCAGCTCCTGGCAGTGTTCCATCAGACCGGGCTCACTGTGGCTAATCCCCCCAGTGAGGCTGAGAGGAGCTAACGGAGCTAGCGCTGTGATCCAGGATTACCTCCCCATCACCCCCTGCTCCCCCCACCTCCAGCACTCTCCTCCAGCCGCCTCACCGCAGGAGCCCCCCTCAGCCCCGGTCCCGCTAGCAGCGCTACGCTAGCAGTGGTCAGTGCGCAGATGGAATCAGGTCTCTCTCTCCAACTCCCCCTCCCCCTCCCTCCCTCCCTCCCCCCCCTCTCTCTCCCCCTCTCCATTTCTCTCTCTCTCTATTTGTATTCCTCACCAGGATTGGGAATTTCCTTTTATTTCTGTTTTGAATAATACTTTAACTGAATTATCAACTCAAAGGGGAGGGGTGTAATTGATCATGAAGGCTGCGTTGGTAGAGGCTGGAACATTTAATGAGAGAATTAGTTGAAATTTCAGGAACTTGAAATACAACGTGAGAAATACAATTTGCTACCAAATAAAATGTACTTTAGTAATTATAGCCAAGTACTGTAGCTATAGCGGTAGACATTTAAAAATAAACAGTATACCCACATTTACCATATCGGATTGATAAAGTGCAGGTTATCTTTTAACGATAGCTGTCCAGATACATAGAATATAGAAGCTGTCCGAGGGGGAGGGGGCTCATTAGCATATCTCTTTCCCTCACCTTTTGTTTGCAGCAGGCTGTTCAGGATCGTAACGCGATTACACACAACCACGACAACCCCCCCGCCGTCTAACGCAATCTGACGGAGACACGACGCACAACGTCCCCGGGACACTAAGGGGAGCCGACACGCGGCAGCTGATACGATTAAACCCTCGTCAGGATCAGAAACGACCTGAACCTGCTGAGTCATCGGCAGTTCCAGGGGTCAAAGGGACACTTAGTGGGGTACATAATATCACTTTATAGAGCGCCTTCCTCACCCCTCTAAAGGGCTTCACATGAAAGACAAAAGGACAATAACGTAGCAGACAGAAGAACGACTGTAGACACAAACTACCTCCGACTGAACAAAGAGCTCGGTATAACGATTCTTCAGCGTCCACTGGCTCCTCCCCCCTGTGATGTCACTGTGACAGCTGGGAGCTCCGCCCCTGTAATTGGTTGGCCTATGGACCCCTTGGTCAATGGGATCCATAAGGAGCCTGATTCCATTACCTGGCCGGCACGGGGGGGCTTCGGCCATGTGCAACACAGGAAGTCACTGCTGCCAACCGCAGCATTAGCAGCTGATCGCTTTAGTGTGGTACAGAGGTTACTGTAACGTGATAGGATGTCGTACAGAGGTTACTATAACTATAGGTCATATAGACAGTAGACAGTATAGACAGTACAGAGAAAGTTATTGGAGGAGCAGGTAGGGGTTAGACAGTCCAGAGACAGGTCATTAAGGAGCAGGTAGGGGTTAGACAGTACAGAGACAGGTCATTAAGGAGCAGGTAGGGGTTAGACAGTACAGAGACAGGTCATTAAGGAGCAGGTAGGGGTTAGACAGTACAGAGACAGGTCATTAAGGAGCAGGTAGGGGTTAGACAGTACAGAGACAGGTCATTAAGGAGCAGGTAGGGGTTAGACAGTACAGAGACAGGTCATTAAGGAGCAGGTAGGGGTTAGACAGTACAGAGACAGGTTATTAAGGAGCAGGTAGGGGTTAGACAGTACAGAGACGGGTCATTAAGGAGCAGGTAGGGGTTAGACAGTACAGAGACGGGTCATTAAGGAGCAGGTAGGGGTTAGACAGTACAGAGACGGGTCATTAAGGAGCAGGTAGGGGTTAGACCAGGGGTGTCAAACGTACGGCCCGCGGGCCGGATCAGGCCCGCGAACGGGTTTAATCCGGCCCGCGAGATGATTTTGTGAAGTACAGTATTGTAAAAAAAAAAAATATATATAAAAATCCTTCCTAGCATTACATGAATTGCATTGACTGGCACTGACTAATTTGTTGTACATTGAACTACTGGACAATTGTGTGTAACTGGAAGTCGCTTTGGAATGTAACGTAAAATGATCTGCTATTTTTCAATGAAAGAAACTGCTGTTCTTAATGTGTCCACTAGAAATCGCAATAGCAATTATGTTAAGCAAGCAAACTTTATACCGGGGCTGAGCAGGGAGCAAGTATAAACAGGTAGTGCAGCTAGCCCGGAGCTACCTTGTCGCTCTGCCTTATGCTACGGCCACACCAACCGCGTTGCTCGCAGTGGATACCGCGAGTACCGCGCCTAACCTGACGCTTGATCGGTGTGTGGTGGTTCAACGCTTCCACCGCGTCACCGCGCCACCGCAGCTAGATGAGTCCATGTCCATGCAAGTGAACGGAGCGTTCCCTCTTCGTCATAACTATCAAACCAAACATCCTTCACATTCACTGAGCAAAAATTATGAAATTAAAATGCACATTTCTCGCTAAAAATGTTTCCATAAACGCATTTAATGGCGTAACTATAACTATTTCCACCCAGAATAAAGAAAGATGTCGGCCGTGGCTGCGCTGGAGTCCGAGGTAGGAAACCCAAACGCCGCGTTTGGGTGCATGATAGAGTTTAGATCGGGTTAGATTAAATAATCTCTGATATAAATAACACTAATCGGGTTAAATAACTTCACATGGTGTGTCTGGTGTGTTTCCAGCATTCGTAGTGTTGATCAGCAGAGAAATAGTCCGCCAGGCTGCGTTTACGTGCGTAATTACGTGCAACTTCCGCGCCTAAAGCCCCCAACGCAACGCTTCAACGCGTGTACCGTGCCTAGACCAATGGTTCCCTATGCAAAAATGCCGATTTTCAACGCCCCTACCGCGAGCAACGCGGTTGGTGTGGCCGTACCTTTATACTTCCAACATTATGCGCTTTGGCACTCTCATTGCCCCAAAATGTCTCTGTCAAAAAGACGAAAAGTGGACACAGTGCAGAGTTTTACAAGAAAAATGGTCATCGTACTTTTTATTCACGGAAGTAAATGGGAAACCTGTGTTTGGTGTGCTCACAGCATGTTTAATTTTACAAAATTATGCCATATTTTTACCGGTCCGGCCCACTTGGGAATAGATTTTCCTCCATGTGGCCCCTAGGCTAAAATGAGTTTGACACCCCTGGGTTAGACAGTACAGAGACGGGTCATTAAGGAGCAGGTAGGGGTTAGACAGTACAGAGACGGGTCATTAAGGAGCAGGTAGGGGTTAGACAGTACAGAGACAGGTCATTAAGGAGCAGGTAGGGGTTAGACAGTACAGAGACAGGTCATTAAGGAGCAGGTAGGGGTTGGAGAGTACAGAGACAGGTCATTCAGGAGCAGGTAGGGGTTAGACAGTACAGAGACAGGTCATTAAGGAGCAGGTAGGGGTTGGAGAGTACAGAGACAGGTCATTGAGGAGCAGGTAGGGGTTAGACAGTATAGAGACAGGACATTAAGGATCAGGCAGGGGTCAAGGGGCATCTTGCTCCAGGAGGCGTACAGCCATTCTTGGAGTAGAGTCGGCCAAAATCCTTCGGCTGGGATTCAAACTCTAGACACTCAACCATAATCCCTCATATAACTTTTTACGTCCCCTAAGTCCGTTGGGCCAAACAATACATTGACGCCTCGGTTCAATTGGATTATTTCAACATTTCACCACATACAGCGTTTACAGAGATGTCCTCCGAATATTTTCAACAGATGGGTCTCCAGAGAGACCCGCTTTCAGACCAAGAAGAAACAGCTGCTTGCTCGCCCTCATCCACAGCTCTCTCTCTCTCTCTCGCTCTCGCTGCCTGTAAAACCACACGGACAGAGAGCTAGCAAGACAATAAAAGCACGGACAGATGTTAGCCATCTGCGAGTCGGCGGCTACGGAGCTAGCAGATTAGCGGGTCCTACTGGATGGTGTGAAACGTTCTTTACACCATCGCTCATGCGGAGCTCAGGTGCTGAACGCAAACATGTCTTTAACAGTCTGCTGCTACGTCTTACCATATGGCTGTTTCTTGGTCATATACCAGGATATAGACGGGTCCCAGGTCATATACCAGGATATAGACGGGTCCTAGGTCATATACCAGGATATAGACGGGTTCCAGGTCACATACCAGGATATAGACGTGTCCCAGGTCATATACCAGGATATAGACGTGTCCCAGGTCATATACCAGGATATAGACGTGTCCCAGGTCATATACCAGGATATAGACAGGTCCCAGGTCATATACCAGGATATAGATAGACGGTTCTCAGTTAGTATACCAGGATATAGACGTGTCCCAGGTCATATACCAGGATATAGACGTGTCCCAGGTCATATACCAGGATATAGACGGTTCTCAGTTAGTATACCAGGATATAGACAGACCGAAGGTTATGAGTAGGAGGATTGCGCTGGGCCACAGAGTTCTAGGGGCCAGTGGGAATCACTTCATGTGAAATAGATTTTGGCAACCCATATTTTAAAAAAAGGAGTGAAACCCGAGAAAGAGAGCATTTGGGAAATAGTGAGTGTTGCAGCACAGAGAGATACTAAATAAAAGGGAGAGGTGTTGTTGGAGAGGGAATACACACATCACCTGGCCTCAGGAATATACTGTAGATATATATATATGTGTGTGTGTGTGTGTGTGTGTGTGTGTGTGTGTGTGTGTGTGTGTGTGTGTGTGTGTGTCAGGGTCCATACGTCAGGCTCTGTATTGCGTGGCTAAATCACAATGAAGCCTGAACAAAGTATTCTGAGCCCCCCCCCTCCCCCCAGACCTGAGCCACGCAACGCTTTCCACGAGATGTGAAAATAATCTGCAGCTGAGGTCATCTGGCAAGAATCTCTCTCTCTCTCTCTCTCCCTCTCCCTCTCCCTCTCCCTCTCCCTCTCCCTCTCCCTCTCTCTCTCTCTCTCTCTCTCTCTCTCTCTCTCTCTCTCTCTCTCTCTCTCTCTCTCTCTCCCCCCTCCCTCTCCCTCTCTCTCCCCCCCTCCCCCCCTCTCCCTCTCTCTCTCTCTCCCCGTGACAAACTGATACACACACGCATACACACACGCAGGTAGGCACACACAGAATATGTGTGCATACACACACACAGACACAGTCACAAACACATACACCCACACACCAACACCCATGTGCACACACACACACACACACACACACACACACACACACACACACACACACACACACACACACACACACACACACACACACACACAGTACCCGATCAGGGATGAATGATGCGGGGTCCTAATGCGTTGGCTCTGTCCGGCCTCAGAGAACACAGGAAGGAGAACAGGAACTCAGAGGTTGTTTCAAAGAGTGTGGAACCAGGGCGGCGTTTAGGGCGAGGTAATCGAAGGGGAGCCGGTGGGCTGCTCCCCGGGGGGGGGGGGCTCCCCGGGGGGGGGGGGGGGGGCTCGCAGGGCGTCTATGCCCAGGAATGGAACACGCTGCGGGCCCCAGGGAGCCGCGCGGGGCCTCATCCATCAGCAGATATAAATACCCGGAGCCGGCCTGCTTGTCCCACATTACAGCAGACGGGAGGGCCGACGGACGACCGGCTGAAGCCCAGAGCCACGGAACACTCTGGAACCCCGGCCCCGGAAGACTAATGGGGCCCTGATGGGAGGGGGCGAACGCCACGGGAGGGAGACACAGAGAGAGAGGGAGGGAGGGAGGGAGGGAGGGAGAGAGGGAGGGAGACACAGAGAGAGAGGGAGAGAGGGAGGGAGACACAGAGAGAGAGGGAGGGAGGGAGGGAGACACAGAGAGAGAGGGAGGGAGGGAGAGAGACACAGAGAGACACGGAGAGAGAGGGAGGGAGACACAGAGAGAGAGAGAGAGAGAGAGAGAGAGAGAGAGAGAGAGAGAGAGAGAGAGAGAGAGAGAGAGACAGACAGAGAGAGAGGGAGAGAGACACAGAGAGAGAGGGAGAGAGAGGGGGAGGGAGAGGGAGGGAGACACAGAGAGAGAGACAAAGAGAGGGAGGGAGAGAGAGGGAGACACAGAGAGAGAGAGAGAGAGAGAGAGAGAGAGAGAGAGAGAGAGAGAGAGAGAGAGAGAGAGAGAGAGAGAGAGAGAGAGAGAGAGAGAAAGAATGAAACAAAGATTGAAGGGAGATATAGATAGATAGAGATATAGATCTACAGGCAGAGAGATACAGAGACAGAGACCAGAGACAAGGCCGGACCTGAGGCCTCTCCCAGGCCAGGCCAGTGATGTGTCTAGGCTCTGCTCCTCGCTGTGTGGAGCCTGGCGTTCTCTCCGCCACCACATCTCTTCTCTGTGAGCTGCGCGATGCCCGATGCTTATCAAGATGGCCGCCGCCACTTCTCCAAATCCTTGAGGCCGTCCGGGCCGCCGGTCATTAGGAGGTCATCTATCACCCTCTCACTATCGGTGGAAAGCACTTAACAGATTTATGACATCACAGCCTGCTCTCCCTCGGGTCCTCAGGGCCACTAGTAAATCTGCAACACTTCAAGTGGCAAGGAATTTGAAATGGTTTACGGTGAGAAAAATACGCACCCACGTACTCACGCAAACAACCACACACACGCACGCACACAGGCACATAAAGAATATGAAGAACAGAGGAGCCTTGTGTTATTTAAACACCAGACAGGACAGGAGTGGGGACACACACACACACACACACACACAAACTGTAGCACAACACACTCACACAGTAACATATCACACACACACACACACAGTCGCATAACGCATACACACACACACAGTCGCATAACGCATACACACACACACACACACACACACACACACACACACAGTCGCATACACACACACACACACACGCACAGTCGCATACACACACACACACACACACACACACACACACACACACACACAGTCGCATAACGCATACACACACACACACACACACACACACACACGCGCGCACAGTCGCATAACGCATACACACACACACACTCGCCATTGCATAAAGCAGACCTTGGGTGTTTGCTGTGGCGGTGAAACAATGGGACGCTGAGACCCCGACCAGAACACAGACCCTCTGTTCAGTAATCCCCCCCATCCTCTGGCCTCAGCTCAGAGTCGGGGTCTGGTGCTGCTGGGACCACGGCTTTACAAACCATCCAATCTGACGGTGGCTGAACTGCGTCAGCTGGAGCACAGACTACCAGGGAATCCAAGTGTGTGAGGCTCTGTCTGCATGACTGTGTGTCTCCTGTGCCCGCGTGTTTCTTCGCATTGGGTGGGAGACATGGTGGAACCCCTCGCCCTGGCAGCGTGAACGCTCCGCTCTCTCCCACTAGAGCTACAGGGAAGCAAACTGGACCACCCACTGAGACTGGAAGCTACATGCTAACACGGCTAGCTGCAGGCTAACTGCGCTAGTGACAGCAGTGGAACCTATGGCAGCATCCATAGTTGTTTAGCTTCAGGCTAACAGCGCTAGAGAGAGCAGTGGAACCTAGCGGCCTCCATAGTTGTTTAGCTGCAGGCTAACAGCGCTAGTGACAGCAGTGGAACCTATAGCAGGATCCATAGTTGTTTAGCTGCAGGCTAACAGCGCTAGCGCCAGCAGTGGAACCTATAGCAGCATCCATAGTTGTTTAGCTACAGGCTAACAGCGCTAGAGACAGCGGTGGAACCTATAGCAGCATCCATAGCTGTTTAGCTACAGGCTAACAGCGCTAGAGACAGCGGTGGAACCAAGCGGCATCCATTCTTATTTAGCTGCAGGCTCCCAGCTTGGACCAGCTCCCGGCCGTCCCTGCTGGGAGCAGTGTCTGCCGCTCTGATGTGGTGCTTAAACACCTCGGGCCAGACCAGAGTCACCCAGCACGGCTCTGGTACACAGCAGCCCGCCGGAGTCACCAAAACAAACACACTGATCCCGTTCTGTGTGTGGTTCGGCAGCGGGCCGAGACCGACCGGCCGGGGGTGCCCTTCGTCTGCGGCTCCTAGACGGCGCTGAAGTGAGGAGGGGTGGGGTCGGTCGGAGCGAGCCGCGGGGCGAGGCGGAACAGAGACATGATGAGGCTGTCAGGGAGCGTCTCCGCTAGTCCCCAGCAGAGCCCGGAGTCGCCTCGGCAACAGACGGCCGGCGATGGACCGATGGGGGGGGGGGTCCGGGACCCAGCGGGGGGGGGGGGTTTCTCTGTGTGACACATGAAACAGGAAACTGATTCCAGACTCTTCATTCTCTCGCCTTCTGCCCCCAGCTCGAGCTTTTCAGCCAGTTCTCTCTCATATCGGTCACGGTTTCAGACACGAGTCTCCCTGGTACTGGTAGTTAAGAGGGAAACACGACCTCCTACACCAAGGGGAACAGCTGGGAGTTGAACTCACAACCCCAGCCTGAAGCCTGCCAGCTTCACCTTCCAACCTCATAACTGTGGTGTGTGCCCAGCGGAGGTGTAGGTGTGTGACTTTAATCCGGATATATTACAGAAATAAAGCAGGTCAAAGAGGAAGTCGAAATAATTCGCATCTGGTAAATTAGCTTTTATCCAAAGTTAATCACAGTTGAATTTCAGTTTCAGTTTTATTTTATATATTCCGTTTTGTTTTGACTTACCTTTTGCACTATTTAGACTTTATTTATTGTAAATATTTCTCATCTTACTCATCTTATTTCACCGTGGGTCGGAAACGCAATTTAGATTCCTGTGTATGTCTGCCACATATTTTGAAAATTGACAATAAAGTTGCCTTTGACTTTGACTTGAAGTGAGCCACCTTTCCCAGGCAGGGAGCGCGGCAGACTGCAGAGACGGGGGTCGGAACAGAGGCTCTGGTTCACACTCAGAGGCAGGAACCCAAGGCGGAAGCCTCATCAGGGCCTGATTACGAAGCATAATGAAGGAAGAGCGGCCGTCAACACAGCTGTGTTTCCCCGCCGCTGGCTTCACTTCATTCCCCGACTCCTCGGGACTCGCCAGCTCTCTCTCCTTTCCGTTTCGGGAAAAACGGCCGCCTAATTAAATAACGGCGCGCTGAAAGCCGGCGTCGCGTGGAGGCCTTTGATAACGAGAAGTGTCTTTTCAAACGAGAACACTGGGGAACTGTTTGACACCCTTGAAAAAGAGGGGGGGGAAAAAAAGAAGTCAGCCAATATTGGGGGGGAAGTTTGCGTTGCTAAACAGTGTATTTATCCGACAGCTTGCTAGTCAACACTGGAAGCTAATTCCCGTTTAATGACTGAATGAGCAGAGTAAATACATGCATAAAAACGTCCGCCCGGTGTTTATATTTTACAATAATGGCGCGGGGGGCAGTTTGGAGGGGGGGGGTGTTTGCGAACGGAGTAAGTTAGGGAGCGGATGCACTTTACCCCGCCGCAGTGAGTGATGCCGCGTCGTAAAGCCGGCGGGGAAGGTCAGGATCAGGGCGCCAGCGGTCGTCTATCAAACATTAAGCCTCCATTTTGTAGGCTTCGTAAACAACCTGAACAAACCAAGCGGAACAATGCCGTATTTCTCCGCTCGACGTCCGGTCGGCGATAAAAACAGGGGGAACGGGTAGAAACATTTATAGAATGTAATATTGAAATGATTCAAATATAGGTTTCTTCCTGGAGATTGGCTGAACACATTCACCAGACTCAATGACAAGACGTTACAGAAACAAGAGAAGTAAACCGGTCGGTTTCTCTGTTAAAAACGCGGACAGATGGAGGGGACCGATATCAACACTACAGCCTCCTGCGTTAGCCGGTATTCAACAACGTGAGCATCTTGTCAACACGCTAATTGATTTAGCAATGTGTCATCTCTTTCTTTCTTTGCCAGAGACACCTGTCTTATCGAAGGCTTTGAATCCGAACCAAAATTACCAATGTCCTTGAAATCGACAAATGAACCAAATACGCTCACCGGAGGGGAGTTTGGCCACTCATGTGATTTAATGTAATCAGTTTTATAATGAATTATGTGCCAAGCAGCCTACTCATTTAAGAACGAGAATCTGTTAGTTATTGATTTCTCATTATTTAAAGTACTGCTATTGTTTATAGATTCTTCGTACCATTAACCAATTACCAACTCAATGAACCCTTTAAAACACACACTGTCCCGGTCTGATGCACACCAGCCGACAGTCAGCAGCAGGCTCAGGACCAGGTTTAGAGACAGTCAGCTCAGGACCAGGTTTAGAGACAGTCAGCTCAGGACCAGGTTTAGAGACGGTCAGCTCAGGACCAGGTTTAGAGACGGTCAGCTCAGGACCAGGTTTAGAGACGGTCAGCTCAGGACCAGGTTTAGAGACGGTCAGCTCAGGACCAGGTTTAGAGACAGTAAGCTCAGGACCAGGTTTAGAGACAGTCAGCTCAGGACCAGGTTTAGAGACAGTCAGCTCAGGACCAGGTTTAGATATCTCTGTCTCCATACCTTCATCAGCGGGTCCCTCTGGGTGGAGGTCTCTCTGGGTGGAGGTCCCTCTGGGTGGATGTCCTCTTAGTGGAGGTCCTCTGGGTGGAGGTCTGAGGGTTGGAGGTCTGAGGGGTGGAGGTCCACTGGGTTGAAGTCCCTGTAGGTGGAGGTCCAGTGGGTGGAGGTCCCTCTGGGTGGAGGTCCCTGTAGGTGGAGGTCCAGTGGGCGGAGGTCCAGTGGGTGGAGCTCCAGGGGGTGGGGGTCTGAGGGGTTCGGGCCACCATCCCGGCATTAACCACCAGGCCTGCCTGATGAAAACAACGTTGTTTGGTATTCATAACTCCAACTTTCTTTAATATATTCGTCCTGCAGCGTTTCCCGCCCTCCTCAAAGAGGGTGTATAATTAATGTAAATCTGCCCTATCAGAAGCAGGAATTGGCAGAAAGTTGAACTAAGTGTTGCTATGATACAATCATCTGGTGCTGTAGGACATGGGCGTAGGAAGCTAGCATCCGAGCTAGCCTGTGAACACACCGGTGGTAAAGCGGGGGGGGGGGGGCTCTTTGATAACATTGCAATTAACGACCCCCTTATGCTAATTCAGATCAACCGCAGCAGAAACAGTGAATAACATGTGTACATTAAGCACGGCATCAGCACACATCAGCAGACAAAGCCAGCCTGTGTATTAGACGTTATGTAAATGCAGGGTTTTTTCCTCTGTGCTTTGCATTTCATTACGATTCAAAACTCAGGAGAATACATGAATTATTGTTTTTTTTGTATTGTGTAGGAGAGTGGTACCAGCTTCATAAAAAATGATTATGTAAAGGATGTCACCATGGCATCACATAAAGCTACCGATATAAATGGGCCAAAGCAGTTGAGTTTGTGGAGAAAAAACAAAGTTTCTATTGCTTGAAATGGATTACTTTACCTCAGAAGAATCACTTTTTCAGTTGGTTAGCTTTAGCTTGGCTATCTAGCGTTCAGCGACAACAGGATGACTCACTTAATGGGAGATCGCCCCAGCTTAAACATTCACTGTTTAACCTTTATTTCACCAGGGGATCTGAAACCTGTTTTTTTCCAGACGGACCTTTACCAGAGGGAAGGTTTAAAACCATCTTCAAACATGAAGAGATCGATAAAAACTGTCAGCTGATTCAAGACCTTTAACAAGGCTACCTTCTTATAAGAAAATGTATTTGCTAAAAGATATCAGTGAGCAAGGGGCTAAAATCCCTTTTGACTTGCTCTTTAAACCTCTGAACTACGATGGTATATCCAAGCACTTAACGTAAGTTCTAAAGTTTAACTCAGAATAAAACTCAGTGTAGAGCTTTACACTGCAAGAGCTCACGTTTCAAACTCATGTTTCAATTAGGTTCATCCGACTTCTGAACCTGTGCGCGAAACATGAGTTCTAAAAAGTTACTGGGTCACTTAGTTTAAGAGCTCATCGTGTTTAAAGACATGATGGCTTAACATTAGCTCTTAACATAACGTCTAAACATGGGTCTTAAGCATGAGTTATTGATGCTAGCTCTAATCCCAGCTCTAAACACAAGGCCCCTTCGACTGACAGCCCGTGGAGGCTGAGCTAGCTGAAACAGCCCAGCGCGGTGACCTTGTCTACAATAGTGTTTCTCCAGCAGGCTCTGCTGGCTTTTGGTCACACAGCGGTGGGCCGTTCCCCCCCAGCACTGTGAGGGGATGTTCCCGTCCTCCACGGTGTAGAACAACTCGAACAACACGCTCATTACACAGGCCTGACTAAGGTGGTCAGAACAAACACGACGTTGGGTCATTCATGAGGGGGGAACGTTGCCAGCGCAGAGATCGGAGGTGATGTGATGAGAACGCTGCTGTAAACACAGGTATTAAAGGTAAACAAGCCCGAGAAACACACAACCAATACCGGGATGGGTAGAGAGCACAAAGGAGGAATATCCAGACCAATCAGAGGATCCATGCTGGAGGCAGCTCTGCAAGGGAGGGAGACACACACGCATACACAAACACACGCAAACACAAACACACACAAGCAAACACAAACACACACACGCATATACAAACACACACACACACACACACGCAAACACACACCGACGCAAACACAAACACACTTACGCAAACACAACACAAACACACAGAGGCATACATATTCACAAACACACAGGCATAAACAAACTAAAAAACACACACACACTCATACAAACACACATAAACAAACACGCACATACACAAACGCGAACACACACACGCACACAAACACACATGCATACACATTCACGAACACACACGCATATACACACATGCATACACAAAGACACACACCTACACAAAGACACACACCTACACACGCATAAACAAACAGACTCGCATACACATGCGCACACACAAACACAAACGCACACACAAACACAAGCATACACGCACATATCAAACACTTGCATACACACACGCATACTTAAACACACACGCACACAGCTACACCAACACTAAGGCAGTATATTCGATTTCCTTTGTGTTTTATTTCTAAGCGATCCTATTATGCGTCCGCTTTCAGAACAATTCCATATCCACTGATCTCATTCAAGGACTCCGACAAAGAGAAACCCGAGATCAGAAACCCTGTGGGCCTCTCTTCTGGGGCGTGGGGGGGGGGGGCGGGCTCTGGTAAACCGCCACGCCAAACACACGGCTCATAGTCGAGCAGTACCGGGCCCTGGTCCTGGAGATACCTCTCAAAGTGGGGTGGGCTTTACCTGTGGGGTCCTACCTGAAACACAGGCCCTTCAGAAGAGCCCAGTCATGGTGTCACCGGCATGCTGTCTTCATCATGCCGGCATAGTCATGGTGTCACAGTCATGGTGTCTTAATCATGGTGTCATAGTCATGGTGTCACCGTCATGATGTCTTAATCATGGTGTCATAGTCATGGTGTCACAGTCATGTTGTCTTAATCATGCCGTCATAGTCATGGTGTCACAGTCATGGTGTCACCGTCATGATGTCTTAATCATGCTGTCATAGTCATGGTGTCACAATCATGGCGTCACAGTCATGGTGTTACAGTCATTGTGTCACCGTCATGATGTCTTAATCATGCTGTCATAGTCATGGTGTCACAATCATGGCGTCACAGTCATGGTGTTACAGTCATGGTGTCACCGTCATGATGTCTTAATCATGCTGTCATAATCATGCTGTCATAGTCATGGTGTCACAGTCATGATGCCTTAATCATGCTGTCATTGTCATGGTGTCACAGTCATGGTGTCTTAATCATGGTGTCATAGTCATGGTGTCACCGTCATGGTGTCACCGTCATGGTGTCATAGCGATGGTGTCGTAATCATGGTGTCACCGTCATGATGTCTTAATCATGGTGTCACAGTCATGATGTCTTAATCATGGTGTCACAGTCATGGTGTCACAGTCATGGTGTCACCGTCATGGTGTCACAGTCATGGTGTCACAGTCATGGTGTCACCGTCATGATGTCTTAATCATGGTGTCACAGTCATGGTGTCACCGTCATGGTGTCACAGTCATGGTGTCACAGTCATGGTGTCACCGTCATGGTGTCACCGTCATGGTGTCACAGTGATGGCTGGGCTGATGAGGTCATGTGGTGTTTCTGGGCAGCAGCAGGCAGTAGTTAAACGCTGTCCGTTATGAAGCGGTCGATATGTTCTCCGCTTCATAAACGACCTGCCGGTTCGTTCTACAGCCTCGCCCTCCATCACATCAACGAGCCACAGATCCATACGCTGTGACATCACCAGGGGGGGTGTCCTCTCGGACGTACGATGGACTGATCCAACTCCAGTCCCCCCGGTTGGTACGGCCCACCCCGTGATGACATCGTGGCTCGTACTCGAGTGCGACAGGTGCATTCATCGCATGCCTCAGCGTTACCACGGCGATAACGTCCGCTGAACAGAAGCCCTTCTCCTCCGTGCGAGCGCCGGTCTGATAACGAGCTGTAATTGGTTTAGCGGCGGCAGCGGCGGCGGCAGCGAGGGCGGCAGCGAGGGCGGCGGCGGGACGCTAATCCGCCCGGCGACCCAGCGGAGAGCCGCCCAACCAGCCCCCAGCGCTCTGCCCTTTATTCATCCAATTGAATCTTGGCACGGCGTGGTGCAGGGAGTGGGGTGCAGCAGACCCAGAACGCAGCATTAATGTTTTAGTAGTACTAACATGGCACCACCAGTAAACGCACTAATAGCTACAACCTGGGACATATTCCACTAATCACAGAATAATTGAGACACTCGCTCTGAAAAGGTCACCGTGCTGCCGCCAACTCCAACCACTCCAACCCCTCTTCAAAATAAAAGTCCTCAGGTCTGCGGAGGCCCAGATAAGTTCAGCCCACAGGAATAAAAGCGCTGTTTTACTAAGCCCTTTGCTCCGAGAGGCTCTGTGCTTCACTGCGGTGGAGACATGAACCCATGAACCTCCTCGTACCAACACCCGTCTGTCTGTCAGCCGACCCAACCATCGCCTTTGATGTGTGCTGGGGGAGCGCTGGGTTCTAAATGTGGAACCATCGCGTCGGGAGGTGCTAAAGGAATATGCCTGTGCATGTGTGTGAGTGCATGTAAGTGCGTGGGTGCGCGTGTGAGTGTGCGTGTGTGTGTGTGCGTTGCGCTGCTCATTAGTGATGATTCAACACGTCCCGGGGACAATCCCTAACTAGAAAGACCCAGTTTAACGTGCAATTATGTTGAAACAATACTGTTCATTTGAATTTCCATTATCGTTGATGTCCATCTCAGAGAGATACCATCACAGTCCAATCACATTCAACCGTCAACTTATCGGCATGGAAACGAACACTTGCAAAACATTTACCAACACAATGAGGACTATCTAAAAATGAAGGCATCAGGGAAAGTACTCTACGAAGACGGTATACAATTACAGCAGTGTGATCATAGCGATTAGGGTTGTCTATGAATTATATAAAACTAGCGTTGATACACACACACACACACACACACACACACACATACACAGAGGCAAGACACAAACACACACAAACAGAGGTAACACACACAAACACACAGAGGTGACACACACAAACAAACACACACAGAGGCATCACACAAACACAGACACACACAGAGGCAACACACAAACACACACAGAGGCATCACACAAACACAGACACACAGAGGCAACACACAAACACACACACACACATACATAGAGGCAACGTACACAGGAAGGCCCACTCAGACAGCCCGTCCTCAAACACAGGAGAGATGACATCATCCCCCCTCCAAACACCCCCCCCCCCCCCCCCCACGACCACCATAAGACCTGTTGCCGTGGCGACCATAAGCCACCATATTGAGGCGCGCCTTCATCTCCCAGCATGCCGCGGGAGCCAGAGAGTCCGCTCGGCAGGCTCTTGGGGGGGAGTCTGCGTGTGTGTGTGGTGTATGTGCATTTGTGTGTGCATGTGCTTGTTTGTGTGTCTGTGTGTGTGTGTGCGTGTGTGTTTGCGTGTGTCTTCGCGTGCGTGTGTGTGTTTTTCCCGGAGGGATCAACATTGGCCGTTGTCAGGGTATTCCTAGTAAAGAGGGACTGATTTTTTCTGCTCCGTGTTCTCAGTCAGCTGAACCCCCATGGTGCCTGGGGGGCTAACCACTAGCTGCTGCTACGCTACGTCCTGGTACCTTTAGATTCCTTAAACACTAGCCGCGGCTACGCTACGTCCTGGGTACCTTAGATACCTTAAACACTAGCCGCGGCTACGCTACGTCCTGAGTACCTTAGATACCTTAAACCAGGGGTGCCCAACCTTTTTTGACCCAAGATCTACTTTTCAAGTAGCCAACCTCCCGAGATCTACCAGCAAACCTACCTTCAAGCGGGGGGGGGGGGGGGGGGGGGGGGGGGTAGAGAACAATTGTTGACGGCGGGGGGGGGGGGGGGGTGGTTGTATCGTGAACCTACGGACTTCAGTGGGGGGGGGGGGGGGGGGGGGGGGGGCACCTTCTCAACGATAATCAATAATCTTCCTCCCACTCAGGGTGAAAATGGTAGGTCTTAGCTTGTTTCCCCTCAGCCATGCCAACGTTTAGGAGTGTGTAACTACTGTTGACGGCTTTCAACTGCTGTTAACAGCACATGCGCTATCGCGCGTATATGTCCCGCGCAAATTTAATTTCATTAAAAAAAAATATATATATATTTTTTTTTTTTCTTCACCCCTCGCGATCGACTTGGGATCTGTCGGCGATCTACTGGTAGACCGCGATCGACTGGTTGGGCACCCCTGCCTTAAACACTAGCCGCGGCTAAGCTACGTCCTGGTACCTTTAGATTCCTTAAACACTAGCCGCGGCTACGCTACGTCCTGGTACCTTTAGATTCCTTAAACACTAGCCGCGGCTACGCTACGTCCTGGTACCTTTAGATATAGTAAACACTAGCCGCGGCTACGCTACGTCCTGGTACCTTTAGATATAGTAAACACTAGCCGCGGCTACGCTACGTCCTGGTACCTTAGATACCTTAAACACTAGCGGCGGCTACGCTACGCTACGGCCTTTTAACCATTTTTGATATGTTCAGTCCATTGTGAACTTTGACCTGTCAGTCTGGCTCTTCAGGCAATAAGTAATCCTCCAAAGCGGGGAAAAAAATAAACTATATTAGTTTTATTTCCAATGTTTTCTAAATGATCCAAAACCATAGTGCAATGTTTACATAGATAAGGCAACTCTAAACGACGGAAGGATCAGATGACTCGGCGGCGTCGGGCGCTTTATTTTGAAGTGCTGATATGAATTATAGATCGGACCCCAGGGAGCCCTTGTGATCCAACACTAAGAAGTACTAAATAAAAAGCACCGAGAATAAATCAAACAGGGGAATCAATGCTGCTCTCCATGCTCCCGACACTCCTCACCCTCTCCTCACCCAAGCCTTCCCCTCCTCCTCCTCCTCCTCCTCTCCCATGGAGTGGCAAAGTCCCGCCTTTCTATTTCCTGTACACGAGTCCTCAAAATAAATTTCTGATGCATGTATTTCAATGGCGGGAGGAAAATAATTTTCTGGTCCCGTTTGAATTGTGCCTTGAATTTCACATATGTTGTTTGCGGTTTGTAAAGATACATTTTTCAGGCTTTGTGTGAGGCCGCCCTGTGAACTACAGCCCTTCACTGCTCTCGACGCGAATGAGGTACGTCACCAACCGCACCTGGATCTCAGGTACAGACACGACGATCTCCCTGCTCAACTTCACCGCTTTTTTATCCCAGGGTTTACGACTTGGCAGGCTCCATAAAGTAGAGAAGAGTAGAACAACACAGAGGAGTAAAGAGGTTGGATTTTATTATTTTATTTTATGAGCAAACAGGGTGCGAAGGCGCGCCTGTTTGTTCTGCTGGGTAGGGGCCCCAGTGTGGGGGCCCCTATGACTAAGAGCTGCAACATGGACCCTAACTCATTCCTCTGTCGCTCCGACACCAAGAATGCTGCGACGCCAGAGCCGCGATAACAGAGACGCTGTAATCCGTCTGAGGTACAAAGACCCAAGTGTTCCTCTCTCTCTCTCTCTCTCTCTCTCTCTCTCTCTCTCTCTCTCTCTCTCTCTCTCTCTCTCTCTCTCTCTCTCTCTCTCTCTCTCTCTCTCTCTCTCTCTCTCTCTCTCTCTCTCTCTCTCTCTCTCTCTCTCTCTCTCTCTCTCTCTCTCTCTCTCTCTCTCTCTCTCTCTCTCATCCCGACCTCCCCTTGAATATGGATCAATATTCAAGGGGAACGGGGAGAAAATGCAACCAGGTGCAATATGAACCCTTTCTGTATTCCGAACCGCTGTGAGGATGTGTGGCATTAGACCTTCATTATATAAATTATTACAACCTGACGTGGATATGTCAAGCAGGCGGCTAATCTTTACCTGCCCTGGCAAACAGGGGCTCCTTGTGTCGGATCTAAAGACCTTTTATTCAACCGAAATCCTGCATTTATCCTTTCTGAATTAAAATGGGGCCATGATATTCATTCAAATGTCAAACAAGGATGATATTAAATTATTGGACTTTAATCAGTTCATAGAATTTCCTGTGCAGGTTCTCTGAAGACTGAAGTCAATTTCGTGGTGTTTTCGAGCAGAGGCTGTATTTAGTTTTCAAACCATTTCCCTGTTTGACCAGAGATAAAACCTATTCTCATATTTGTAATATTTCCCGGGCAGCGGTGAAGAAATTGCATTTCTGAGCTTCTCTTTCATCCGTGGTGGACGGGCATCGAATGCCGTCCCTTGACCGGCGGTCTGCCCCGACGCTGGCCTCCCCGTCGGGGTAGGGCCATACGGGATTCAAGAAAACCCTTGGAGTGAGATCAGTGATCTGCCTCTTTGGCCTCTACAGACACATCTACTGCCCAGAGAGGTGTCAGTGATCTGCCCCCTACTGACACATGTACTGCCCAGAGAGGTGCCAGTGATCTGCCCCCTACAGACACATCTACTGCCCAGAGAGGTACCAGTGATCTGCCCTTCTGGCCTCTACAAACACATCTACTGACAGAGAAGTATCAGTGATCTGCCCTTCTGGCCTCTACAGACACATCTACTGCCAGAGAGGTGTCAGTGATCTGCCCCTCTGGCCTTTACAGACACATCTACTGACAGAGAAGTATCAGTGATCTGCCCCTCTGGCCTTTACAGACACATCTACTGACAGAGAGGTACCAGTGATCTGCCCCTCTTGCCTTTACAGACACATCTACTGCCAGAGAGAGGTTTCTCAGAGCTGAGAGGATCCTGAGCTCCAGCCAGCCTCCACTCCTGCCTCCACCATGATGGTCTCTACTTGCTGCTCCGTCACTCTCAATCTACTCAGGAGGTATCTGTGCAGCACAGACCACCTCAGTACTGCTGTTCACTGACGCTGCTGATCATTTCATAGAACAGACTTTACTAATCCCAGAGAGGAAGTAAGGGGAAGCATGGGGGGGAATCTATTTTTGCCGCAGGGCAAAAGAATAATAGAAGGGGTAGGGATGGGGAAGGCCAGGAATAGAGACTCTTTCGAAGTTCCCATCAGCCATCTGGGCACCCTCATTAGCAGACTATCGCGTTAATGCACGGACCAGCCCGAATCATGGTGTCTTGGTGTGTTTCAAACGTCTGCTCTCTGCTGTCTGTCGGGTATAGTCAACAATACTAAGTCAGTGTTGATCCACACACATGGCATCATCCATCTATCGCCTGGCCTTTGAATCCTCCCATGTTTTAGACATCTCCATTTTTTGTTTTTTTAACCTTGAATCTTCTCCCCCTTTACTTTTGTAAAGCTGGACTTTTCCCTCTTTAACGTGTTCTAGGCTCTGGACTTTTCCCTTGTTAACGTGTTCTAGGCTCTGGACTATTTCGTTAACGTGTTCTAGGCTCTAGACTTTTCCCTCGTTAACGTGTTCTAGGCCCCAGACTTTTTACCTCGTTAACGTGCTCTAGGCCCTGGACTTTTCCCTCGTTAACGTGTTCTAGGCCCTGGACTTTTCCCTCGTTAACGTGTTCTAGGCCCTGGACTTTTCCCTCGTTAACGTGTTCTAGGCCCTGGACTTTTCCCTCGTTAACGTGTTCTAGGCCTTGGACTTTTCCCTCGTTAACGTGTTCTAGGCCCTGGACTTTTCCCTCGTTAACGTGTTCTAGGCTTTAAATCTTTAAAAGCTTAGAACACCCAGGTGTTCTAGGCACCCAGGTCCTCGTTGGTCCGTTCAGGTTTACTGGCGGCCCAGCAGCCCCTGATATGATCGAGAGGAAGCAGAAGTGATGACTATATTCCCCACTTGCTGTTCTGCCCCAGGGCACAGGGTGCCGGTGCTGCTAGCTAGTTAGCCTGAAGCTGCCCCCCCCCGGGGATTCTCCGGGTTCCAGACCTTCCCGGGTTTGCAATAATATCCATCGTTCTGTTTGGCTGTCCTCTGCAGTTCTTCCAGTTCCAGCTCCTGCAGAGATCGCTGTCCAGGGACGGCTCTGCTTCCTGTGAAGGCAGGGGGGGGGGGTGGGTGGGTCTGCACCTCTCTGCAAAGCCACGGCTATAAAACATTTACCTCTCAGCGTGGAAAAGGAAACTCGACCCGAAGTGGAATAAAAGTCCGGAGGTGGAAGGCGGAGGGGCTGATGGTTTTATTCCGATGTTTTTTCAGACGGTTAATAATTCAGAAGACAGGATCAAACCAAATTACCAGGAGGAGAAGGATGAAGGTAGTCTGCTCAGTCTGCTACGAGACGGACGGACAGACTGATGACCTGAGATATGTCCCTGCAATTATCAAAGAGTCGTAACACAACCTGATTGATAGGCTTGTTAAGTATAATAAGTATGTTGGCCATCAGACGAAGATCCACGTTAAAACACGGCTCATGGCTCATGAATGGAGACGTGTTGATAACGGTGTGTAAACAATTAGCCCTTACACATTAATGCCAGCTTGCCTCCTTTAACTGCATCCATTCATAACCACCTGCTCTATGGTTGAACTAAACCTTAACGATGATCTAAGCACTCATGCATCAAGTCATTATCTTCCTCTCCTTGGCTCCAGATCCTTTAAAGGGTCAATCCGTGTCACGCTTGTGTACAAAGTAAATAATCCATGACCCCTCCTGTAGAGAGGCCCTGGGAGCCTTCTGAGTGAGACATCACGGCAGGCCTGGGGGAATCTCTTATTGATCTCTGTCAGAGCGGGGGGGGGTGGGGGTGGACTGTGAGGATCCGGGGCCAGCCCAGAAGACAAAAGGAATCCCTGATGAAGTTCCTTTGAAGTGCCTTTTCCAGAAGTCCTTGGAAATACATATTGATGAAGTCCAAATGGTCTGGCCCCAGGGCAGGAGAGTAGACGCTCTGTTATAAATATTCATCCTGAGGGGCGCGCGGCCGGAGCGTGAGCTGAATTATTACACTGGAATGATTGCCTCTGAAAACGGGTAATTACAAAGGACTGCAAAGGCCAGAGTCATCACGCGGGATTCGGATCTTCCTTCAGAGGAAAGGTGATCGTCTCCTCGCTGAAGGGACTGATGAAAGCACCGCCTCCTTTTGTTCCATTCGACGGTTGAATTCAGAGGCTCGCAGACGCCGCGACGCGTGAATAACACACGACCCGCAGAACGATGTGGGGTAGGTGCAGAAAACAAAGTGGTCACTGAAAAATATCTACATGGAGAAGAGAGCTAATGGCCCTCGGCTGAACCAGCAGAGAACAACGTCCTGAAGCCAGCCTTCTGGACCTGCTTGGCACGGCCAACCAGCCTTGTGTTGCTCTGCGGTTTCAATAAAAACTAATAAATAATAAAATACGACCGTCTTCCAACCTTGTGTCAACATGAAG
>NC_079432.1:2698034-2801884 GCF_026213295.1 Gadus chalcogrammus
GAGGAGGGGGAGGAGGGAGGAGGAGGGAGGGGGGGAGGGATGGGGAGATGGAGGAGAGGAGGGGAGATGGAGGAGAGGAGGGAGAGGAGGAGGGGAGGGAGGGAGAGATGGAGGAGAGGAGGGGAGATGGAGGAGAGGAGGGGAGATGGAGGAGAGGAGGGGAGATGGAGGAGAGGAGGGGAGATGGAGGAGAGGAGGGGAGATGGAGGAGAGGAGGGGAGATGGAGGAGAGGAGGGGAGATGGAGGAGAGGAGGGGAGATGGAGGAGAGGAGGGGAGATGGAGGAGAGCGAGCGGCCAGCTGGGACACCAAGTCACAAAGCCTGGAGGAGAGACATCACACATGGAGGTGTGGAACAGTAAAGCGTCATCTCCTCCTCCTCCTCCTCCCGTTGGTTTCACAGGCCAAGCGGGGGAATCGCACCTCACACATTGTTCAGCGTTTGTTATTAACGGCTAATGTGTGGGTGTGTTCGTTTGGTCGCCAAACTGATGGGAAGGAGACGGGAAAGTTCCAGACTTAAGCGCTTAATGTACGCACTTATTGTATGTCGTACTTAGTTATGGTACTTAGTTGTGTAGCATCTTATCCTAGCTATATGTTTTGTGTACGGGGAATGAGTTAACCTATCCATTGTTAGTGCTCGGCACTTGGTTCTATGAACATCCTTACTGTACCGACAGAGATATATTGTTGCTTAGGTAGGGGGTTGGACAGTAAAGAGACAGGTCATAAAGGAGCAGGTAGGGGTTGGACAGTAAAGAGACAGGTCATAAAGGAGCAGGTAGGGGTTGGACAGTAAAGAGACAGCTAATTAAGGAGCAGGTAGGGGTTAGACGGTACAGAGACAGGTCATTAAGGAGCAGGTAGGGGTTAGACAGTACAGACAGGTCATTAAGGAGCAGGTAGGGGTTGGACAGTACAGACTGGTCATTAAGGAGCAGGTAGGGGTTAGACGGTACAGAGACAGGTCATTACAGAGCAGGTAGGGGTTAGACGGTACAGAGACAGGTCATTACAGAGCAGGTAGGGGTTAGGCAGTACAGAGACAGGTCGTTAAGGAGCAGGTAGGGGTTAGACAGTAGAGACAGGTCATTAAGGAGCAGGTAGGGGTTAGACAGTACAGAGACGGGTCATTAAGGAGCAGGTAGGGGTTAGACAGTACAGAGATGGGTCATTAAGGAGCAGGTAGGGGTTAGACAGTACAGAGACAGGTCATTAATGAGCAGGTAGGGGTTAGACAGTACAGAGACGGGTCATTAAGGAGCAGGTAGGGGTTAGACAGTACAGAGATGGGTCATTAAGGAGCAGGTAGGGGTTAGACAGTACAGAGACAGGTCATTAATGAGCAGGTAGGGGTTAGACAGTACAGAGACTGGTCATTAAGGAGCAGGTAGGGGTTAGACAGTACAGAGACGGGTCATTAAGGAGCAGCTAGGGGTTAGGGGGCATCTTGCTCTAGGATGCCTAGAGGTGGTTGTGGTCATCAGGGTTTGAGCCCAGAACATTTCTTCTGGGAGTCAATCACCCTTCAGTCCGTGACTATACTCCCTTACTGTTAGGGAATAGTTTGAGATCTGTACAGTACTATCAGTGTAGTATATACTGTATATCTTAGGACTACATTAGGCTGGCCACTCTGCGGTTAAGATTGTGTTCATTCCACCAAAAGTGATATTCAAATTAAACAGCGAGTAGTTATTCTCAGGGTAAAGAGTTCTCATTAAACCAAACAGAAGCTCTGAAGTCAAATTAGACAGCACTCATTAGTGGGAAAAATTAAAATTAGGATGCAACAAACACTCATTTTAATCTATTAGCTTAAGGCTTGATAGAGAAGGCTGGCCGGGGATGGGAGGATAGGAGCTATTTACGGTTTGGCAGGAGCTTTGTGATCACAGTGGTCATTATTATAACTTGTATTGTTATCAGGGTTATGATGAGGTTGATCACCCCAACGTGTTCCACGTCCACAAGAACCATATCAGCAAGTTCTCTTAATGCTCCATTCCTCTAACAAAGGTGTAAGTTTCTCTCGTGAAGAACCGAGTACAACTCGGAAAGGGTTTTTCCTGTAAAGGAAACTAATTCCCACACGGAACCTGCTTGGCATTACTCTCCCAACACTGGTAACCACTGTGAAATCTAATTTGAGAGGCTGTGAGTTGGTTGCTGCGTCTCGCTGTTGTTTGGACGGAGGTTTTGAAGTCAGCCATTACTTAAGTGGGAGGTGATGGAGACGGCTGGCAAGAACCGACCAACTGTTCAGTGAAGAACAGTTCAGCTCGCAACAACACGCTCAGAGTGAGAAACATAGAGCCGCGCCAACGACGGAGACACGATCCAGCTCCATTGAACGAGGAGTCCTTCAAGCTGTCGTTGTAGTAGAGGCATCAGGTTGCACATCTCATCTGGAACCAGAACACTTACATCCATTGTATCATGGGGATAGTAATAGGATGGAATAAAATAAAAACTCAAAATGAACCAGGAGAACAGGTTGTAGTAGCAGAAGAGGTAGCAGTAGTAGTTCAAATGAAGACGTCTCAGACAACTCTGATAATCAAACACTTCCCTAGAATAACAGATCACAATGTGTATGTCTACGAGTATCTATGTGTTGTGTATCTATATGATGTGTATCTGTGTGTGTTGTGTATCTATGTGTGTGTATCTATGTGTTGTGTATCTATGTGTTGTGTATCTATGTGTTTTGTATCTATGTGTTGCGTATCTATGTGTTGTGTATCTATGTGTTGCGTATCTATGTGTTGTGTATCTATATGATGTGTGTAGTTTCACCAAGTGACTAAAGCGTCCGTATCGTTGACACCGCCCGCACCCCGTCGTGACGACTCCATCACGACTCAAACGGAATCGGCGAGGTTCACTCCCCGGTCGGGAGGATCAAAGATGGCGGCTCGCGTCAGCCCCCCCTCCCCCCTTCCCTCTCCCCCCCGGCCGCGGGAGGGGAAGAGGGGGAGAGGAAGAGGGGGAGGGTAACGGACAGCTCTGGAGCGCTCCGCTGGATCATTGCGATGAATAATTCAGCCCTCACCGCCGCAGCGACA
Organism: Gadus chalcogrammus; assembly: GCF_026213295.1. Lineage (NCBI taxonomy): Eukaryota > Metazoa > Chordata > Actinopteri > Gadiformes > Gadidae > Gadus > Gadus chalcogrammus. The sequence goes on from NC_079432.1 coordinate 2,701,106, forward strand.
AAACGCAGGTTGTCAGAAAACCCCGACACGACTTCATCAGCGGAATGCTCCGGCACCTTCCGCTCCTCTCTCCTTTTCCTCCTGCTCCACCTCTATCCCCTCCTCCTCCACTTCTCTCTCTCCTCCTCCTCCACTTCTCTCTCTCCTCCTCCTTCTCTCTCCCCTCCTCCTCCTCCACTTCTCTCTCTCCTCCACTTCTCTCTCCCCTCCTCCTCCTCCACTTCTCTCTCTCCTCCACTTCTCTCTCTCCTCCTCCTCCTCCACTTCTCTCTCTCCTCCTCCACTTCTCTCTCTCCTCCTCCTCCACTTCTCTCTCTCCTCCTCCACCTTCTCTCTCTCCTCCTCCACCTTCTCTCTCTCCTCCTCCTTCTCTCTCCCCTCCTCCTCCTCCACTTCTCTCTCCTCTCCTCCTCCTCCACTTCTCTCTCTCCTCCTCCTCCACCTTCTCTCTCTCCTCCTCCTTCTCTCTCCCCTCCTCCTCCTCCACTTCTCTCTCTCCTCCTCCTTCTCTCTCCCCTCCTCCTCCTCCACTTCTCTCTCTCTCCTCCTCCTTCTCTCTCTCTCTCCTCCTCCACTTCTCTCTCTCCTCCACTTCTCTCTCTCTCCTCCTCCACTTCTCTCTCTCCTCCTCCTCCACTTCTCTCTCTCCTCCTCCACTTCTCTCTCTCTCCTCCTCCTTCTCTCTCTCTCCTCCTCCACTTTTCTCTCTCTCCTCCTCCTTCTCTCTCTCTCCTCCTCCACTTCTCTCTCTCCTCCTCCTCCACTTCTCTCTCTCCTCCTCCTCCTCCTTCTCTCTCTCTCCTCCTCCACTTCTCTCTCTCTCTCTCCTCCTCCACTTCTCTCTCTCCTCCACCTCCACCACCTTCTCTCTCTCTCTCTGTCCTCCTCCATTCTTTCTCTCCTCTTCCTCTTCCAGCTTCATTCTGGGTTCCCCCCCCACCCCACCCGGCAGAGTTCCTGGAGTGGGGGGGCTGGTTGTGGGTGGGCCTACCGCGGGCCAGCCAGGCCGAGGTAGGCCAGCAGGGCTGGGGGGCGAGGAGAGGCGTGGAGGGGCTGGTGGGTGGTGGGGGGGCTGGTGGGGCTGGGAGGGCTAGAGAGGATGGGGGGGCTGGAGAGGGTGGAGAGGCTGAGGGGGGCTGGCTGGTGGAGGGCAGCGGTGGGCAGCTTTGTCCTTGTTGGCAGCGGAGCCTCCATCCATCTCTGTCAGACACATGTCCCTCCAGCCCCCGCCCTCCCCCGGCTCCCCGCCCGGCTCGGCGTGGTAAATGGACCTCTGACGGAGTGCTGACCGGCCGCTCCTCTGGCCCCCCTCCCCCGCTGGGGGAACGCCCGGCCAGCCCATAATACTGCTGCCATTTCCTGGCCGGGGCGGCGACATGGCAGGTGGATCAAGACATGATTAAAAGAGGCAGAGGGGTGTGTTTGTGTGTGTGTGTCTCTGTGTGTCTGCGTGTGTGTGTGTGTGTTAGCGTGTGTGTGTCGCGGTCCAGACGGGAGAGCATACGTTTTGCTCTTCTCTAACGCAGGTGTGACTTGACTGCCTGTGAGTCAATCGAAAGCACAGTGAAAGGGAATTTAAGAGGCAATTTGTCACGCCGTAGTGCGTCGCGCCTTCAGTACGATGAGGGGAGAGGGTCTGTGGTCAAACAGGTGTCGAGGCCTGATCGTGGTCCCACGTTCACGCAACGCAAGGGGGTTACGGACCCGTTACCTCCTTGCAGACCCTCCTTGCGTCCACCACAAGGGCCGGACGTGCGCCTCCCAAAAATGTTAACCTTCCATCGAGGCGACGCAGCAGCAGAGGCTGTGATTGGTCCGCTCACTAAATCCCAACGCAGAACCGTAAAGGTTCACGACCGCGTCGAAGCGTCTGCGTGGTCTTTGCGTTGCGTGACGTAGGACCATAATCAGCCCTTTAGTGTTTAGGGTCAGTGGTCTTACAGGTGGTAGTGTCTTCAGTAGAGAGGGTCAGTGGTCTTACAGGTGGTAGTGTCTTCAGTAGAGAGGGTCAGTGGTCTAACAGGTGGTAGTGTCTTCAGTAGAGGGGGTCAGTGGTCTAACAGGTGGTAGTGTCTTCAGCAGAGGGTCAGTGGTCTAACAGGTGGTAGTGTCTTCAGTAGAGGGGGTCAGTGGTCTAACAGGTGGTAGTGTCTTCAGTAGAGGGTCAGTGGTCTAACAGGTGGTAGTGTCTTCAGTAGAGAGGGTCAGTGGTCTAACAGGTGGTAGTGTCTTCAGTAGAGAGGGTCAGTGGTCTAACAGGTGGTAGTGTCTTCAGTAGAGAGGGTCAGTGGTCTAACAGGTGGTAGTGTCTTCAGTAGAGAGGGTCAGAACTTTAAGGACTGCCTCCTCCCTTCTTAATGGCGCACCAGACACTGCCCTAGCGCTAATTGGGTTAGCTTTACCAAGCTTAGATCTCAGCAGTAGGAATAGCATCGCCATGCTGGCCAACATGGCGGCGTGGCCTTAACTTTGGAGCCCACTAGCTAGCCTGTTTTAGAGCACAGTGGCGGACGCTTCATGTTTTATCTTCAGCGGGCTAACTAGCTGTCATATCCTCCCTGTACCGGGGGACACGTCTTCCAGCCACCCCCTCCCCCAAGCTCTCTTTCCAAGGCTGTCTCCATCATGAAAGACATATCCCCCCCCCCCCCCCCGGTCCCCGGTGTGAACGGGAATCAAACCCCTCCATTGGTATTCCCAGCACAGTCCCCGGCTTCATCCATCAATCATCTGATCTGATGCTCTGAGAGGAAGACGTCCTCACGCTCTTTTCACTCCCCTCCCAGCTTCTTTATGTATGGGGGGCGAAAAGGCGGGAAAAAAAAGCTCTTCGCCTGAGAACAAAGACGAGCGTTGTCGATAAATCTCGGAGGAGCGAATGACAGAAAGCCGTTGGAGGAAATGGATCCTGCAGCACGGGCACTTTGAGAAACTTCTCTGGCGCCTCGACTCCACTTATATAAGGGCTGTTTTGTTCCTCCACTGTTATTCTATAGGACGTATCGGAGGGCTTTGGGCTAACGTTAGCGTAGCCAACATGTGATACCACAGGTTCTTTGTTCTTTATACTGGTTTCTAAGGAACAGACGGCCTGGTTAATTAACTCACCAATAACAACTTTTATTTGGGTAGCATGTTTTCCTCAAAGCACAGAGTACTAAGGACTAAGGAAGACTAAAGGATCTAAGAAGTGCTATAAAAAGCACAACATTAATCTAACACATAAAACGAAAGAAAGGACCAGAGAAAAATTGGTTTTGCGCAAGCTGTGAGACAAACCGGCGCCTTATCCCCAGTGATCCCTCGCTGTCCTCCATCAAGGGGAAACCCAAAGACCACAGAAGACTCTGAAACCGTCCCCTGTCGTCCCTGAAGAACACAATGCAGAGGAGAGGAGTCCTTCCTGCTGTAATGCAGGACATCCCAGGGATTAGCCATCCCTGCAGAGGAGGGACAAGGACGCTGCCACGTCCAGCTCGACTGGCTAGTGGCAGAAACGACAGCTTTCTGGCCCTGGAACGGCACATTCCGGATCAAACGGCCCCAAAGTCACACAGAGGTGACCCTTTACTGTTTCCCTCCCGCACTTCTTCAGCGCGCTCCCTAGCTGTGTGCATACCGTGTTCATCAGCAGCATGCACCTATTGTACGTGTGTGCACCTGATTTCACGAGCATTATCCACCTATTAGAACAGGCTTAAAGCATGGGTCACACATACAGCGGTGATGAAGATGCCTCAGAAGGCTACAGCCACCAGTGGAGTGGTTCCAAAGCAGGCTCCTCCCTCTGCTGCTGGCAATTCATAACGTGGATGGATCTGCCGTTACATGACACCAACAATTAATTATGAGATACTATTTCATAACCGTGTATTACACCATCCATCTAATGACAAGGGTTCAATCCCCCAACCCTCCAATAGGCTCAGATGACTTCATTTACGGTAGCCTTTGGTAATCAACTGAGTCTTAGCCAGGGTGACCGGTGTCTTGAGGAATATCACAGCGTCAGTGTGGTTCCTGAGGGGGGGGGGGGGGGCTGCAGAGGACAAGGCCTCCCTGCTCTCCAGGACGGGAGAGAGACGGAGAGGGAGAGAGGGAGAGAGAGCTGTCATCTGTCGGAGGACCGCCATCCTCCGCCCTCGCCGTGGCTACTTTACGAGCGGCTTGACAGCTTGACTGCAGCCCTCATCTCTCTCCCCCCTCCCTCCCTCTCTCTCTCCCCCCTCCCTCCCTCCCTCTCCCTCCCTCCCTCTCCCCATGTCTCTGTTTCCCTCTCCCCTCATCTCCCTCCCTCTCCCCCAGTCGCTCCCTCTCTCTCTCTCTCCCTCCCTCCCTCTCTCCCCCATCTCTCTCTCTCCCTCCCTGCCTCTCTCCCCCCTCCCTCCCTAATCAGAGGGGAGACACGTCTCTTTAGATGGGCTGCCAGGACAGAACACACTGAGCCACCGGACAGAGGGCAGCCTTGTTGATGACCTCTGTCACACACACACACACACACACACACACACACACACACACACACACACACACACACACACACACACACACACACACACACACACACACACACACACACACACACACACACAGTGCTTGTTAGCGTTAGCCCTAGCACATGCTACGCGGTGACAAGCTAAAGTATGACAGCAAAACAACCCGCTTCTAGGCTAGCAACATGCTACGCGGTGACAACAAACATCATCAGCGGACCACAACTCGTTTCCCAGACTGTCGTACTCTGTACTGTTATAGACTGACGTTTTATTGTGGATGTGTACTGTCCTTTTTCCCTCAATCTCCCATCAGGGACAAATAAAATACCGTTCTTTCGTCAATCACATCTATCTTGAAGGATGGATCCATGTTTCTGTTTATCCATCCGTCCTGATGCTCAGCCTTCATCTTGTTGAAGTTATTAAATGTGAAACAGTTTGCAGTCTGCTGCAGCCCCCCTTAACGGGACCAGGCGGGTGGGGGGGGGGGGGGAATGGAGTCCATCAGGTGCACTTAACTTATTTAACTTAATTAAATAGCCTTGAGAAGAGACTCTCCCTCACTGTTTTGCGCGATGTTTTACATTGAGAATGAACTAATTCGATTAACTTGAGACACTTTTGCTGTTTGTCGTCGGGCAGACAGCGGCCGCTTCGTGTCGACGCATTGTTGCCGCGTTTTAACAAGATCCAAGTTTACATCGGATTTCATCATCCGGAGCGGAAATATCAAAATACCCCCGAAGCTTGTGCCAAAACAGAGAGGAACGGTGTCCATACTGCGAGAGGCCTGCTAATGTGTGTGAAACCACTCGGTATGGATGTTAACCAGCAGCTGTACCGACTGCACGCCTGTAGCCCAGAGAGTAGGGCTCTCTGAAATCAAATCACAAGGTCACCACGAGGACATCCCAGAGTTGTTTACACGACGGAGAATACATCTTCACTTCTCCAGAGCCAACAATTCTTGGGGGTATTAATTATGCGGTAGTGGATCTTCATGCGGTGTAATCTATATCCATATGCAAGCTTTTCTACATCTGCTTGACATTCGGAGCGCTCGCGCTCCGCACTGCTCTCCTCCCATTGGTTCAACGGTTTGGTTGAAAAACAAAAGACATCTCAATTAGGACGACGGCGTTCCCTGCCAGAGCAGCGTGTGCAGGGTACAGCGGTGGTGAAGGAGATAGCGGAGCTCCATGAATAAGTAATGCCCCTGCTGCCGCCAACAGCAGGCTGCCCCTAATGTGGAGCCTGTTTAACCAAGATCCCCCCCCTCTTTTAAACCCCCCCCCCCCCCCCCCCCCCCCCCCCCACCCGGACCGGCTTCAGACAGCCATTAACCACTTCCAATCAGAAGGCTTCAGGTAGCCATTAACCACGTCCAATCAGAGGGCTTCAGTTAGCCAACAATTAACCACGTCCAATCAGAGGACTTCAGGTAGCCATTAACCACGTCCAATCAGAGGGCTTCAGTTAGCCAACAATTAACCACGTCCAATCAGAGGACTTCAGTTAGCTAACAATTAACCACGCCCAATCAGAGGACTTCAGACAGCCATTGACCCCGTCCAATCACACCTTGTGATGCAGCATATCGGCCTGTGATTTTTTGTCTGGAAACCACTCGTCTTGAATCACAAAATAAGAAATAAATGTAAAAGGAAATAAAAAAGGAGAGCAAACGGCTTCTGAATTCTGTCTGGCATGCATCCCCTCTCCCCCCCCCACCGGAACATTCCTCCGGTGCAGAAATGAAGACATCTTGTGCTCCACTTCAAACGCGTCCTTCAGTAAACACTGAGGAGAAACTGTTTCATCTGCGCCTCTGGGACACAGAGGAGCTACAGGAGGAGCTGTTCCTCTAGAGGAGCAGCTCCTCTTCTCCTCCTGTAGAGGAGGAGAGGTAAAGGAGGAGCAGCTGACCAGCCGATAACCTCTCTCTCTCTCTCTCTCTCTCTCTCTCTCTCTCTCTCTCTCTCTCTCTCTCTCTCTCTCTCTCTCTCTCTCTCTCTCTCTCTCTCTCTCTCTCTCTCTCTCTCTCTCTCTCTCTCTCTCTCTCTCTCTCTCTCTCTCTCTCTCTCTCTCTCTCATGCCCGCAACACGGCGGCGGTTTAATTTCACCCCAAACAAGATAAGAAAAGCGAGTGTGGCCAAATGAAAAGTTTGCCCAATTCCTCGCTGCTCTGAGTGAATCATTCCGGGATGAGGTGAGCGGTATCTTGCCCGGGCAGACCTTTGAAGCGCCGGGCGTGAAATAAAGTACAAGTTAGAAAGCTTGACCCTTCGCCGACCTCGTCCTCAGCAGGCGCCGCGTGCAGTACCCCCCCGCCCCTCTCCAGGTTCACTAACGAGCAGGCGTCCCTTGGGGACACCGCCCCTCTGCTCTGAGCCGTGCACCACGCAGCAGAGCTCATAACAGACGGGATTCCATCGCTCTCAATCTGCACCTCACGCTAATTGCCCTAATTCTCATTTTGAACTACGTCTAATTTTAGGCATCCAACGTATTGGGGAGATATTATTTTATGATGTTTGCCAATAAGCTTACGGTCGTTAAGGTGTAACAGAGAGCGTTTCAACACAGACTAGGCCTGATAGGACGCAGGGCTGCGATATCAACGACGCTCAGCGAGTGAATCTCCACCCTGGTGGGGAGAGATCGCTTCACTCGCTCACAAAACAGTGGAGGGGTAAGGGTAAGGGGTAGGGGTAAATGGGATTGGGCCTAAGGCCCAATCCCATTTCTACCCCTTACCCCTTCCTATTACAAGCTCCATTACGGGCTCCAATCAGATCGTTGGATCTTCCACTATGTCATTCAAATCGTTTGACAGCACTGCTGAGCGAGGTTATGACACTGGGGGGGGGGAGGAGTTTGATTCCCAGTTGGCAGGTTCTGGGTTCAAATGGTTTCCAGTCATGTGTAAGATGTACCTGCTCCTTATCCTCTTCTAGACAACACCAAAACAAATCCCTGGCACTCGTCTGGTTAACGCGTTTCAGACGGCAGAACAATCGGAGCGAGCCTCATCTACACGACTCAACTTTCTTTGATGGGTGTTTGTGGAGCTGAGTGGATGCTGGTTGATGAAGCCTGATGTGTGAGCCGATCCGCTGCCGCCGGCAGCCGGGGACTGTGAAATGGAGAACCCGCCACGACGCGCCACTAGCAACGCCTCTATAAATGATTCACAATGGTTCGGTCTAACCTCGGCGCGGAGATCGTCACGCTGAGACCATTACGGTGAATATAGATGCACATGGATGGAAGACGACACAATCACACACACAGAGGCGCACACAAACAGACACAGGCGCACACAAACACACAGACGCACACACAAAAGACGTGCACATTCACACACAGACACATGCAAAGACATGCACACACACACACACACACACACACTAATGTTGAAGAAAATACACTGGCCTAGATATTTATTTTCACACTGTCGCCTGTAAATCAGGTCCCGAAAAAGCAATTGAGAGAAGAGCGGTTAATAATAGATGGTGAGAACGGAGGCTCCCGGCGTGACCGGGGGCAGGGCGGGGCCATACCCCCGGCGACGCCCGCCGCCATCGTTATCTCCCCAACATGGAGGATCACATCCCCGCCAGGACGCCGCTAATGAGGCCGGAGCAACCCGAGGTCTGATTGGAGCAGCATGGCCGTCTTCAGTCAACCCCTTCTTTCTGGTTGGCTCCAGCCTCCTGTCCATCAACCCTCATAACCCCCCCCCCCTCCCCAACTAACGCCCGCATCATTGATTGGAGCTGCTTACTATTCATTGCATTAATGAGTAGCAGAGAGAGAGAGAGAGAGAGAGAGAGAGAGAATCAAGTTCCAGGGGTCCGTGCACGTTGGGGGGCTGAATAGTGCACGTTGGGGGGCTGAATAGTGCATGTTGTTGCTGAGTAGTGCTCGTGCCTCCGTGCGGAGCCGTGCACGCTCCTGAGCGCAGCAGATGCCTCTCTGTCAAACATCCTGTCAGCCAGACGTCTTCATTAGGCTCTGAGAGTAGAGAGCCCCTCTGGCACACACACACACACACACACACACCATCAGCAGCTTACCTCACTGCCCTCGCACACACACACACATTAGCATTATCTCCATTATTCATAGCGTTCCTGCTTCTTGAAAATTGCCGGGTTTTTAAATTGTTTTAGGGAAACAATGGGGCTGTGCAGGTGTGTGACCCCTGAATAAAACATCTGTACGCCGTGTCTCTGCCTCCCAGCGCCGGGCCCCGCTCTCTGGGGGAAGACCGCGTTGAGCAACGGCTTTGTTTAAGACGCCGCCGCGGTGATGTGTCACGGGGGCCTGGTTCAAACGGCCAATCACACGCGTGCGTGTGATTGGCCGTTTGAACCAGGCGCCCGTGACACAATCACACGCGTGCGTGTGGACACACCGAACCACCAGAGATCACTGCCTGCTGGCGTGTCCCAATGCATGCATGCAAGCGTGTCCGCACGCATGAGGCGACGCGGGTGGGCGTGTCTGCACCTGCGTGACACAATGCATGCATCTGTGAACGTATGCATCCGTGCATCTATGCGTGCGTGCCCGTCCAGATGCCCGCGTGAGGGGCTGGTGTCCGGGCGTCTCCAGGGCTGCAGCAGCAGCAGGGAGCGGGGGAGTCCTTGCCGTCTCCGTGCTGCAGCGCGTGCGGTTCGGAGAGCGTGTCAGCGCAGAGCGATGAAGGCCCGCTCTGCCAGGAAGCTGTCTCCCTCCAGGTCCTCCTCTAACACTCGTTTAGCCCCGTCAGGTCGCCGTTAGCAACGCCGGGCCATTCATCCTGCATCGGGCTGCAGCCCCGACCGCCAGATGACATCATGCCTCATCAGGCTCAGGCGGGGGCGGGGGGGGGCCCGGCCTCTCTCTGGTCCTCGGGTGGGGGGCCAGAGAGAGGTGTCTTTTATTGGTGTCAGGTTTTACCAATACTAACTCAAGCTCGACTATTGGACGTCAACCAGGTTAGTCCCAGCGCCTCTCCACCACACCAAGGACAAAGCTTCAAAAACAGCTAGGGCCTCCCCCAGTGCATTGTGGGTCCTCAGAGTAACGAGCAGCAGGGGGACGAGGCGGCAAGAGGCAACGTGAAGGTGGAGAGGGCCGGACACCTGCGAGCGTGCTGATTGGATAATCTGGTAATTGGCCAGAGTCCACGTCGAGCCGACCGACTTCCAGAAGGTCGTTGAGGAGAGTTTGGAGTCCTTCAAACTCAAGATCAAGGACACTCTGGAGAACAATTACACACAGCTTACCTTTTTACCAACGACCTCCCAGATTGAAGTCCTTGTTCTGCACATTGCTGTAATCAGCCTAAGGCCTTGTCTCCTCGCGGCCTGGGCTTCATCGAGACTCGCCTCAGCTCCTCAGCGTGGGAGCCCGTGTTAAACGAAGGCTTCAACACAGGGCCACCTCACCACCCTGTTGAGATGAACCACGGAGGCTCACGCTGTCCGGGCCGGGAGGTTCTCCGTCTGGAGTGCTTGACTGACAGCTGACAAGTGGCAGTTGAGGCCTGCTACTATTTAGTGGTTCAGCAGCAGCTTCTTATGGGAGGTGACCTGGCCGGGGTTGTCCAGGAAGGTAGCGTTTCAGAGCGGAGGAGGCCTACGGGAAGACTGCAGACCTGGGGTTGGAACCCAGAACTAGTCCCCTGCTCCTCTCCCCTGTACTGTGAACAATTAGCCTTTAATCTGCGGCCTTCGCCTGGGTTCACACGCTGCTAAACGCTACCACAGCGCGCAGCGAGGTGTCACACTGCATTACCCATGAGGCAGTGCAGCCAGCTAATTATGGCCTCAGTCCCCGGGCAGCGGCACCACTTGTTCAACACAAAGCCCCGAGGCAGCCAACGCCACGGCGGCCAGGGAGTCACCTCCCCCTGCCAGCACCCAGACACACCGCCGCTCTGCCAGCCGACGGGGTGGTGGCGGTGGTGGTGGTGGGCCTGGGTGTGGTGGTGGTGGGCCTGGTTGTGGTGATTGTGGTGGTGGACCTGGTTGCAGTGGTGGAGGTGGTTGTGTTGGTTTATGACCTGGTTTCCTATCCAGGCTCCATGTTGGAGGGTATCTACGCCAGACTGGCTGCCGTTGCTGCCAAGCAGAATTCAGTTCTACAAGTCGTCTGGTGATCTGCCCCTCTCTATGCTCCTCGCTCCGCTCCTCTCCTCTTTCTCTGCTCCTCTCTCTGCCAGGGGGATGAGATCATTGCTGCCCGTGTTGACTCATCTCAGCTCTGGGAACGATCTCCAAGAGTTCCCTGAAACAATGCAGGACATTTCCCAAGAAAAGGACCTGAATGCATATTGACACGCAAGTATCATTCAGTGTAAACTAGATTACACTATCACATTCAATTCCTATATTATATTCTTCATGACGAAAGGGCACTTTTTTTTTGCAGCGGCACCGATAAACAAGTCGTACAAAAGGAGAGAAAAAAAGAACAACAAATGATTTCTGCACATTCCTTTCTATTACCTTTCACTATAAGCTTGAGGGAGCATCAGCCAGAAGCGTGACATCAGCCCTCCTGCTTCCCTAACATGTAGTCTCACAATTAGGGAGCAGAGCCCAGCTGCGTCATACGCAGACCGGTAAAAGGCCTGTGTTTACAGCAATTAGGCGTGTTTGGTCTGCCTTATTGTGGAGCACTGGACCGCTCCAGAGGAAATTGGCCCATGAAGAAGAGCATTGTGCAGCCTCTCCATTGACAGTCTGCGCACGGCGCGTACCCAGGGGGAACCCGAGCCTGTGTTTATGAACACATGGTGATGGCGGCCTTACCCCTGACCCTGTGGAGCGGCTCTACGCACCGTCTGGAGCATAGGGAGCCTGGGCCAGGCCGCCTGCTGAACCTCACCTGCTTCACTCCCCCCACCTCCTCCTCCTCCACTTCCTCCACCTTAACCTCCTCCACTTCCTCCACCTCGACCTCCTCCACCTTGACATCCTCCTTCACCTCCTCATTTACCTTGACCTCCTTCTTCACCTCCTCCTCCACCTCCTCCTGCTGCCCCAGCTCCTCCACCTCCCCCACCACCTTGACCTTCCCCCCCCACATCCTCCACCTTGACTTCCTCCTCCTGCTGCCACAGCTCCACCACCACCTCCTCCTCCTCCACCTCCTCCATCTGCTGCCCCAGCTCCACCTCCTCCTCCACCTCCTGCTGCCCCAGCTCCAGCTCCACCTCCTCCTCCTGCTGCCCCAGCTCCGGGGTCAGGCGTGCCCGCTGGAGAGTGAACCTCCGCCCTCCGCCTGCCGCATCCCGGCCCTTCCTGTTTACCACGGCGGTGGTCACATCAAAAGCAGCCGGTCTGTAATTTCATCTCCTGTTGAAACTGCTTCCCTCCCCGGCTTTTTGTTTATTTACTATGGGATGTCGGGGACATGAGTGACAGACATGTTTTGCGGCGCAGAATGTAAGCAGTCAATAAAAATCGAGAAACAGCGAACACTGAAATCCTATTTCCACACGAGCGTGTCTGCAGCCAGAGTCTGCATATGGTTCCCCCCCCCAGACACACAGAGCGAGTTTCCCCCCCCCCCCCACCGGGGCTTCAGCCCGGCAGGCGGGGGGCGCGGGGCCTGCTGCCGGCTCCACGGCCGTACGGACTCGGGGGTTTTAGCGCCCAGGCGACGGCAGTGGCGGCGGGCTGATTTCAGCTTGATGTCAGATAATGAGAAGATTAATCATTTGGTAGAGAGAGCACGGCCCAGCGCGCTCGCTCTCGTGTTCGGAGAGCGGGCGCCAGCATGCTGCTCTCCGGAGACCGCAGCCCTGCACTGGGCTATAAAGAGAAGCCAGCACTCTACTGAGGCCGGCCCTCGGCTCTCACTCTCTCCCCCGTCCCTCCCTCTCTGCTCATTCCCCAACCCGGCACTCTCCCTTTCTGCCTCACTCCCATTCCCTATCCATCTCCTCTCTCCCCCCCCTTCTTTTCTCTCTCATTGTCTCCCTCCCTCCCTCTCCTCTACCTTCCTCCTCCCCTCAGTAAACAGATACCTCTCCATCTCCTCCCTCCCTCTCCATCTCCTCCCTGCCCCCCCCCCCCACTCCCTCTCCTCTCTCCTCTTTCCTCTCCACAATAGCGCCCTGAGAACCCGAGCTCCCCACTGAGCCGGCGTTGAGAGAAACCAATATGGCGTCTGAATGGGCCGGCCTGTGAATGGCGCTCCCCAAAGGTCACGGCGGAGGTCAAGTGGAGGTCACCGCCGGCGCCGCCAGACTACCGACCACGCCCACTCTTTGTTTCCCCCGACAGACACCGGCCGAGCCTTGGTTCTCCTTTCAGAACATAAAGTACACACTGTGTTTGGTGTACTTTATACTCCAGTGTGGTTGGTGTACTCTATACTCCAGTGTGTTTGGTGTACTTTATACTCCAGTGTGTTTGGTGTACTTAACTCTATACTCCAGTGTGTTTGGGGTACTCTATACTCCATTGTGGTTGGTGTACTCTATACTCGAGTGTGTTTGGGGTACTCTATACTCCAGTGTGGTTGGTGTACTCTATACTCGAGTGTGTTTGGGGTACTCTATACTCCAGTGTGTTTGGGGTACTCTATACTCCAGTGTGGTTGGTGTACTCTATACTCCAGTGTTGTTGGTGTACTCTATACTCGAGTGTCTTTGGGGTACTCTATACTCCAGTGTGGTTGGTGTACTCTATACTCCAGTGTGTTTGGGGTACTCTATACTCCAGTGTGGTTGGTGTACTCTATATGTACTTTATACTCCAGGGGGTCACTAGTGAAGGTTCAGCCAGCGGCACCAGGCCCTTTTTCATCAGTGCCACTAAAACAAATGGGCCGCATCAGCGAATGCTCTGAGCTCCTCACTGCAGTCGACGCCCTCGTGGGACTCTCCTTTTGAAATGAAGATCAAAGCGTCTTTGGTCGTCACGGCGCAGGGTCGGCGCCCGGGGCCGTGAGCCGAATATTCATGCTCTCCAGACATCTGTCTCATAGCCAAAGCGAGCGGCGCAGGTTAGCACTAGCCTCTCAGAGCCAGGTTAGCAATAGCCTCTCAGAGCCAGGTTAGCACTAGACTCTCAGAGCCAGTGGCGCAGGTTAGCACTAGCCTCTCAGAGCCAGGCTAGCATTAGCCTCTCAGAGCCAGGTTAGCACTAGCCTCTCAGAGCCAGGCTAGCACTAGCCTCTCAGAGCCAGGTTAGCACTAGCCTCTCAGAGCCAGGTTAGCACTAGCCTCTCAGAGACAGGTTAGCACTAGCCTCTCAGAGCCAGGCTAGCACTAGCCTCTCAGAGCCAGGTTAGCACTAGCCTCTCAGAGCCGGGTTAGCACTAGCCTCTCAGAGACGGGTTAGCACTAGCCTCTCAGAGCCAGGTTAGCACTAGCCTCTCAGAGCCAGGTTAGCACTAGCCTCTCAGAACCAAGTTAGCATTAGCCTCTCAGAGACAGGTTAGCACTAGCCTCTCAGAGCCAGGTCTTTTTTATGAAGGTCCTGGATATACAAACAAGCTGCCCTAGCTCCCAATCCAGGACTGCTGCTCACTGGGCGCAGGCCAGTGACGAGCTGGAGGGTTCCCCATTGGGCCGCTGGGACACTCATGTGACGCTCTGATATGAGGGTTTAAAAATGGACGTGGAAGCAGGCGCACAAAGACTCTGAAAATAGCCTCTGAACCGTGCTCTAAATGGGCTCTAAACGGGATGTAAAACAGGTTCTAAATTGGGTCTAAAACGGGCTCTAAAATGGAATCTAAAATGGGTGCAGGATCCAAAATGCGCACTCTTCTACAGGTGGACCATTTATGCCTATTTTCATGCATTTTGTCAAACTTTTGCCCGGAAGCCTGATCTATACACAGCGAGTGAAAGAAGTTTCGATTGTTTTATACTTTTATATAATATATATTTATGGATATTATTTTTTTTGGACGTGGTAGTTGGACGTTGGGTTGCTTAGGCTGTAAGGTGCTGCGGGAAACCCTCTCGTGTGTTGATGACACGTCCTCCCTGTGCACCTGTGTCTCTCAGACTACAAAGCTACACCTGCCTGGAGGATCAGACAGCTGAGGGGGAGAGTCAGAAGGCCAGGGGGCAGGGGTCAGGAGGTGTCAGCTGACGGGGGACGGTGACAGAAAGCAACACTGGCTGAGCCACTTCTCTATTGGTCGATATTATCAATAAATTAGAAACTACCTGAGCGCTGAGTCTGTTAACAGATAACTAGTTTTTGTCTAGTGATAAATGATTAATTATATTTTAAGAACTTGTATTTAATGTGCGTCTAAAGGGGCTGAACCAATAACCTTTATTATAATGGATTGCAATCGTTATGTAGTTATTCAAGACAGAGGAACTGCAAGACCTTTATAGGAATAAACAGTCCGTTTGGACTTCTAACATTCATGAGTGTAATAAACTAATGTAGTAACTGTACTTTATGAGAAATATCTCATAAAGGGATTGCACAACGCTGAGTGGTAAAAGCTCAATGAATAGAACATAATGTAACAATTTTACACTAATAGCACTCATTACCTGTAGCAAATAGGAAATGATACTAAATCCCATTTTGAAATAGGAAATGATACTACGTCTCATCTAGAAAGGTTTGGATAGCAAGCATAGAAAACAAACAGAGGTACCACATTGAACTAAATCTTCCATTTAACTCGATGCTCGTAGTTGTGTGTCCTAGCTGTCGTTTCACTTATCTTTTCATGTGCTGTCCTCATCTCTGCCAAGCAAACAAATGACGTTCCCTCACAGGAGACTATCTGAATGCTCTATTCTACTCTGTTCTACTCGGCCAAAAGACGGCCTTATCCTGTTCCAGCCAATCAGTGGATAGAACACTGAAGAAGTCATGAATCCACCAGATCATCAGCTCTATAACAGCATGAATCCACCACATCACCAGCCCTATGACATCATGAATCCACCACATCACCAGCCCTATGACATCATGAATCCACCACATCACCAGCCCTCTATGACATCATGAATCCACCAGATCACCAGCGCTCTATGACGTCATGAATCCACCAGATCACCAGCGCTCTATGACGTCATGAATCCACCAGATCACCAGCCCTCTATGACATCATGAATCCACCAGATCACCAGCCCTCTATGACATCATGAATCCACCAGATCACCAGCCCTCTATGACATCATGAATCCACCAGATCACCAGCCCTCTATGACATCATGAATCCACCCCCCCCCCCCCCGAGTTCCCTCCCTGCATCAGAGTAACCGACGGCGACAGCGCCGAGAGACGGGCAGCCGCAGGAACAGGGAAGACGCCGGAAGATGCCAGCGCTGCTTTGTTGGCGCTGATGAATCATTCATGGCGCCGAACAAACAGCTTGAGCACACAGGCTGAGGAACGCTAATGTGACGGCAGCGCTCATTACCGACGACATCTTACATACAGCGCTCCTGTCATACACAACCTTCAGCAGGATTAATGAATATATAGCTATAGTGTATTAATACTACTGTCCCTACTGAATATACAGCTATAGTGTATTAATACTACTGTCCCTACTGAATATACAGCTATAGTGTATTAATACTACTGTCCCTACTGAATATACAGCTATAGTGTATTAATACTACTGTCCCTACTGAATATACAGCTATAGTGTATTAATACTACTGTCCCTACTGAATATACATCGCCTATAGTGTATTAATACTACCGTCCATACTGAATATACAGCTATAGTGTATTAATACTACTGCCCCTACTGAATATACATCACCTATTGTGTATTAATACTACTGTTCCTACTTAATATACATCAGCTATAGTGTATTAATACTACTGTCCCAACTGAATAAACATCACCTGTTGTGTATTTATATTAATACCACAGTCTATAATATAATTTCTTGTCCAGATTGTATTCGCTATATTGATGTCATGCTACTCATATTACATCATCCTATTCAGGATATATTCCACTTGACCTACTGGCCGGATGCTACGGTGTACCTGGTGGTGGCAGTTCTACCAGTATACATATGGGTGATGCAATGGAACATCGTTGCAGTATTACAGCGTGTATGGTCGGGGTCCTACAGGCGGACGTGAGGCTTCTTTAAATACTAATACTAGGTAACGTTCTGCGGGCTCTGTTCTCAGAGTGTAAACGGGAACACCGTATTAGAGGTTCTTCTGTCAGAGTGTAAACGGGAACACCGTATTAGAGGTTCTGTTGTCAGAGTGTAAACGGGAACACGGTACCAGAGGTTCTGTTGTCAGAGTGTAAACGGGAACACGGTACCAGAGGTTCTGTTGTCAGGGTGTAAACGGGAACACCGTATTATCTGTCAGAGTGTAAACGGGAACACGGTACCAGAGGTTCTGTTGTCAGAGTGTAAACGGGAACACGGTACCAGAGGTTCTGTTGTCAGGGTGTAAACGGGAACACCGTATTATCTGTCAGAGTGTAAACGGGAACACGGTACCAGAGGTTCTGTTTCCAGGGTGTAAACGGGAACACCGTACCAGAGGTTCTGTTTCCAGGGTGTAAACGGGAACACGGTACCAGAGGTTCTGTTGTCAGAGTGTAAACGGGAACGCGGTACCAGAGGTTCTGTTGTCAGGGTGTAAACGGGAACACCGTATTATCTGTCAGAGTGTTAACGGGAACACGGTACCAGAGGTTCTGTTGTCAGGGTGTAAACAGGAACACGGCACCAGAGGTTCTGTTGTCAGGGTGTAAACGGGAACACGGTACCAGAGGACAGGCCGCTACTTCCTGTGTGGGGGTGAGGGTTGCGTTGGCATCTGTATTCATGAGGGAGGGGGGAATGAAACCATGAATAAATGCATAACAACAATCCACTAAATTGTGGCGTAAATGTCAAAGGGGGGGGGGGGGGGGGGAAACCGAGCTGAATTCAGTCCTGGAGAAACAAGCTTGATTGCTTTTGGATCGGAAAATAAATCAGATATATATGAAGGTGTGAGACAAAAGGAAACTAGAATTGTCTGTTTCCCACGGTAAAGACGGGACCAGTGTTGAATCACCTCCCGCTACGCCGTTCGAATCGCCCCAGTCCAGCAGAACATGGGAGAGGAGTGCCGGCTAGACGTGCTTATCCTGGTGATATACTGGGTTATCTCCGTGTTTACCCCCTCGTGGCTAATAGCACAGACCCAGTCGGAGGAACATCCAGAACATCTGATCTCCTCTAACGAGCCCGCAGTGAGCGCCTGGCGCTGCTTATCGCTGCTTATCAGAGACTGGAGCAAACAAAGCCCTCATGCTACTGGTGGAGCCGGCCTGCTCCAGACCTGCCTCTACACAGCCTGTTTACCCGTTCCTCTGGTAGATGGGATGAGGAGCATGCTCAGCATCTCGCTACACCACTCGTGATCCGTTTCTGCTGTGCCTTCTTCACAGGATTTCATACGTGAGATTTTTTTTTTTCTTCAATTGCTTGAACACTATAGACACATGCTTAGACTAAAGTAACACAACTTTAAGTTTGTGTTACTATACCTTAAACACGTGTGACCATACCTTAGACAAAAGCACTGCTTTGCACTTTAGTTGCAGTTGTGCAACACACTTGTTCCTTTCTGCAACACACTTGCTCCTGCAAACTATTTCATACATATGATACTTAGTTCAAAAATAAAAAATCTCAACGTACCATAGGGAATACACAACTATACAAAATACAAAACACATTGGGAAATTGGAAATGCTTAAATGCACACCTGAAAACAGTTAATTACAAAACTGAACACCAATCAGCCAGCTTCAAAAAGGCCAAAGGGCAATTGTGCACGTCCCGGGGCAGCGCGGGGGAAATATATCATTGTGTGCCTTCTTAAGACTTCGAGGGTAACTGTCATCATGCAAAAATAGGTCCCAACAATACCCAACATATCATCACATTTCTAGATGCACTTCATGATGCAGCTGAACAGGACAGATCAGAGCAGCCCAGGTTTGTTGTTGTCTGGGATAATGTTAGTTTCCATCGGGCTGTTTTGGTCCGGAACTGGTTCACAAACCATAAACAATTTGAAGTCGTATGCTTGCCCCCTTACTCGCCATTTCTAAACCCTATTGAAGATTTGTTTTCGGCTTGAGGAGGGCGCGTATATGACCGCCAACCACATGCCTGCATGCCTCTTCTGCAGGCAATGAAACAAGCCAGCGGAGACATTGAGGTAAGGTCAAACCATGGACGGATTCGGCACACAAAGCGAGGATCCATAAGCCCACCCACACACAATTGCCGTGTTTTTCTGTGTTTACAGTTCAGTCGTGTATTTTTGTTTTATTTTTGCTTAAACTGAATTTACTGCACTGTAAAGTATCGTACTGCTGTGTCTGTGGAGGTGAATAAAAACAGTGAACATGAAAGACTGCAGTGTTTTATTTAAAGTAGACTAGTGTGTTGCTGCTGATCTGAAAGTGTATTCATATGATACAAGTGTGTATCCTTTTTTCATCAGTGACATTTTGACAAAGAGTTAAAATTTGACATAGATGTGAATGGTATATTTCTCAGTATTGGTTCTTATTTGCTTGTGTGTTGAGTTTTAACACAATGTGCCAAGTTTTGCAAAACGTGTTCAAGCAACGGGAACACAAATGGTATCTGTGTGTGTCTGTATGATGGTGTGTATGTGTGTATGCGTGTGTGTGATGGTGTGTTGCTGTGTGTGTGAAGGTGTGTGATGATGTGTTGGTGTATGTGTTGGTGTATGTGTTGGTGTATGTGTTGGGATGTGTGCAGGGCTCCAGACTAACTTTTTCCTTGGGTGCACTGGTGCGCCTAGATATTAATTTGGGTGCACCAGCACGTATTTATGGTGCACCCAAGTTTTGAGTTGTTGAGGGGGGGGGGGGGGGGGGGGGGGGCGTTGGACCGTGCCTGCCTTGCGCTGAGTTGTTGGGGGGGGGGCACCAAAATAATATTTTGACCATTAAATAAATGCCGAATCTGTATCTCTCATAAAGAATATCGTCAGACAATGCCAAGGGATGGGTTCTGTCCCGAAAAACCCTCTGTCTCCGGAGAGACGCCTGTACGATAAGTGCGCCGAGGTCCATGGGAACACCCACAAATGGTGACGCCATTATCGGAGGAGGGGCTAGGAAGCTGCGCACGCCGATATAAGACGCCGATCTCCGGGTAGACTCGCTGAAAAGCTGCTCCCGACCAGGTTTGGTTGCGAGCGTAAGTCACCAATGGTGATACAGCGACGCTTAAAGAGATCGACTTTCATGGTACAGCATGACATATGTTGGCTTTCAGCTCAACATACCTCGCTAACCCTCTAATTGAGCTTCGTAGTACAGGCCCCTGGATTGGGCTTCGCGGGTTTGTTTACCGGCGTTGCTATTGTTACCAGTCTTGCGTGTTCCAACGGTTTATTAGGTATCTAATAAATCGCTGTCTAATCAATACTTCATTCACTGCCTCTAACGTGGTCATTACAATATTATGAATAGACTGCTCTGTAAAAAAATAAAATAATAATAATTATACCAGATACATTTTCAGTCGCACCGGTGAACCCAAATAAAATATTTGGTCGCACTACCCCGAATTCTAGGCGCATGGGCGCCCAAATTAGGCGCACTCTGGAGCCCTGGTGTGTGTGTGTGTGTGTGTTTCTCACAAGAGATTCTTCTGTGATAGGTGGGCACTCCAGGATGAAAAGCGAAGTCTCCATCACCAACAGTCTTCATCACCACAGTCTTTATCACCTCCTACCCTCAGATCCCTTCCTAGCGGGAGACACACACCCAGAGTCATGCCCACGAGGTCAACACCTAGCATTCTGTGTGTGTGTGTGCATGCGTGCGTGCGTGCGTGCGTGCGTAGCTCTTCAATCAATAGCCATTCCAGAGCCATGTATCTGATTGCAGGGTCCGGTGGGTGGGGGGTGGGGGGGGGGGGGCTCCGCTGGTCAGCCTGTCAGCAGCTCTGGTGGCTCACCGCTGGGCGCAGCGCTGATTTAAGCAACCCTGGTGTCAGCAGTTCAACTCCGCTTTAGCGATTAGCTCCTGATTGGGTACAGAGTGAAACACAGAGCAGACACACAAACACTTTAAACAGAGAAACACTCAAACGGAAAACAACCAGGCCATTAGTTATTGTGATGCCGTGTTTGGTAAGAGGACCTCCTCCACATCAGACGGGGCTCTGAACTCAGCAGCAAAACCGAACAAAGACACCCCGATGGAAGGCCAGCCGGACGGCTAACCCACAGACTAATCCATCCTCCATGGGGGTTGGTGCTGTGGGGGGGGGGGGGGGGGGGTCGGCTGTCTCCTCTAGCGCTGAGTGGACATGGCAGCTCACAAACATTTCCCTCCAAGGGGGACGTACACCCCCCCATATCCCCCCCCCCTCTATGCCGCCATCCCCCCCCCCTGCCAGATCTCACCTCAATACTGGTTTTTGCCGCCCTGGAGTGGATCAAAGCTCACCGCACGCTAAATAAACATATCAAAATGGCCAACAAAGGAGAGCGGCAGGGAAAAGAGCGGGAGGAAAAAATAGGACTTGAAGAACAAAGAGAGAGGCTCTTTGTTGCACACACACACACACACACACACACACACAGTGAGTGAGTGAGTGAGTGAGTGAGAGAGAGAGACAGAGAGAGAGAGAGAGAGAGAGAGACGATGAAGAGGTGCATCAGAAGTCTTCTTCACGATGAAGAGGTGCATCAGACGTCTTCTTCAGGATAAAGAGGTGCATCAGACGTCTTCTTCACGATGAAGAGGTGCATCAGACGTCTTCTTCACGATGAAGAGGTGCATCAGATGTCTTCTTTACTACGGAGACAGGATGAGCTCTATGCGTGGGCAGCCAGCAGCTCATTGGTTCACAGCCCTCGGTCAGCGTCAGCAGGGCTCTGTCCTAACACACGCCGTGTCGGGCCGTGCTGCTCCCGACCAGTCCCTGACGGCTGTGGCCCGTTGCATCCTGGGGGATTCTAGCCCCAGCGCTGACTCTCAGCCTGACCTCCCGGAGACCGGACCGGACCACCTGGACCGGACCTGGGCGGACCGGACCACCTGGACCGGACCTGGGTGGACCTGGGCGCCCGACCGGACCACCAGACGGCTGAGTGCAGCGAGGCGGCGGGGGGCCGCGCGGGGAGCAGCGGAGCAGCCATCTTGTGTCTGAGGCGTTCCCACTCTGTTGTTCTGCTCCCACTTAACATGCAGACGGGATCCAGGAGCCAATCAGGATGCAGCGTCATGCGTGGAGCTGAGCCGGGCCAGAAGAAGGGGGAGCAGGGGGGTGGGGGAGAGGGGGGGGTGGAGGGGGAGAGGGGGGGTGGAGGGGGAGAGGGGGGGTGGAGGGGGAGCGGGGGGGTGGAGGGGGGGGGGGGTCTAATGGTTTGTGACAGGGGGGGGGGGGGTGATGGAGTGAGCCTCTAACTGAGCCTCTTTATCTCAGCAGGGGGCAGCGGACCACCAGAGAGGAGAACCCAGCCCCATGCCCTCCACCTCCACCAACACCTCCACCACCAACCCCACCACCTCCACCACCAACCCCATCACCACCTCCACCAACACCTCCACCACCAACCCCATCACCTCCACCACCAACCCCACCACCACCACCACCAACCCCACCTCCACCACCAACCCCACCACCACCTCCACCACCATCACCTCCACCACCATCACCTCCACCACCAACCCCACCACCACCTCCACCACCATCACCTCCACCACCATCACCTCCACCACCACCACCACCAACCCCACCACAAACCCCAAAACAAAGAGAAAGAAAAAGAACTCTGATCATTAATGTAATGAGATGATTAATGGAAAGGCGATCAGTGAGACGAGTTGATGTGAACGAGACAGATGGAGCGTGTTCGTTCTTTCTCCTCTTCAGATGGAGCGTGTTCGTTCTGACTCCTCTTCAGATGGAGCGTGTTCGTTCTGACTCCTCTTCAGATGTTGGATTTAAAGATGGATTCACTGTAGATGCAAAACAAAAACCTTTGTTTGTCCTGTTTGACTTGAGGTCCCTGAAAGATCTTCACCTGAGCTTCTCCAAAAGTAATTCACAAGTTAGCTGAACAGTAAGTTCATTAAATGAGGTCGGTGGTGACTCCGAGGCGGAGGCAGCTGCCGCACGACAGAGGAGTCCCGCTACGTGAATCAGAGGAGCGCCCCTCAGAAGCATCCAGAAGCAGAAATACATCTGTGAATAAACAGGAATGTGCCAAAATAATGATGTTTCTGTGCGCTGGCGGTAACGCGGGCGTGTGGCGACACAGAAACCCGAGTCTGGCGCTCCTCTTCCAGGGGAAATCAGCAGCGTTTGTTCCCGTGTTGGGATAAGAGCGGTGTGGGGGTCGCCCTTGACGGGGGGGGTGGCCTTCAATCAGGCGATTTCACATCCAGCCCGACTCAGGTCAGTCCCCAGTGGCATTACATTCAATTACATCCCATAATGAAGCCATCAAACAGAGTCAATCACAACTAATTAGACCTGGGGAGAGAAAACGCTGTTACCTGTTTATGAATAATGACTTAATTGAGGGAATGAGAGAATTATCGCAAATTTGACGCATCAACATGGAAACCGGCCCGGGGAATACAAATAGGAAACAGCGGAGCTTTATTCAATAAAACACACGCAAATAATGAGTTAATAACTGCACGGTTAATGAAGAAATGTTTTCCAATCAGTTGATAATAAGATATTATGAGTGTTTAGTGGCACCTACCAGGGCTGCTCTGACGCTACCCCCATCCCCGCCCCCACCTGCACGCTACACCCAACTACACCCATCCCCGCCACCACCTGCACGCTACACCCAACTACACCCATCCCCGCCCCCACCTGCACGCTACACCCAACTACACCCATCCCCGCCCCCACCTGCACGCTACACCCAACTACACCCATCCCCGCCCCCACCTGCACGCTACACCCAACTACACCCATCCCCGCCCCCACCTGCACGCTACACCCAACAACACCCATCCCCGCCCCCACCTGCACGCTACACCCAACTACACCTGCACTGCACGCTACACCAGCATCTGTCACTACACCAAACTACACCCAACTATACCAGCATCTGCACGCTACACCCAACTTCACCCTTCTATTCCACCATCTGCACGCTACACCCAACTTCACCCTTCTATTCCACCATCTGCACGCTATACCCAACTCCACCAACATCTGTCACTACACCAAACTACACCATCATCTGCACGCTACACCCAACTACACCGAACTACAGCATCTGCCAATACACTCAACTACACCCAACTACACCAGCTTCTGTCACTGCACCCATCTAAACCAGCATCTGCCACTACACCCAACTACCAGACCAGACTAGACCAGACCAGACCAAACCAGACCAGAACAGAGTAGACCAGACCAGACCAGAACAGAGTAGACCAGACCAGACCAGAATAGACCAGACCATACTACACTAGAACGGACCAGACCAGAATAGCCGAGACCAGACTGGACCAGACCAAACCAAACCAGACTGGACCAGACCAGACTAAACCGAACTAAACTAGACCAGACCAGTGGATACCAGACCAGGGCCGGGTGTGTCCCCCTCCCCCCAGTCTGACTCAGGCCCTCTAAGGTAAACACACATGGAGCACATTGGTCCGTTTGAAGACGCATTCCTGGACTGGACTGGGGGGGGGGGGGGGGGTTGGGGGGGGGGCTTGTTTACGTCTGGGGACCCTGCAGCACAGGCTGGTTTGGTCCGGGCCGGGGGGGGGGGCTTCACCTGAAGGAGGGGGAGCAGGGGGAGGATGATGAGGTCCTCAGAGATGAAGAGTGATGGATGGTTGGCGTTTCGCCAGTGTACATTTTTTTGAGGTTGATCGACACCCACAGAGCACCACAGAACCACCTCTCTCCCCCTCTCTCCCTCTCTCTCCCCCTCTCCCTCCCCCCCTCTCTCTCTCTCCCCCTCCCTCCCTCTCTCACCCGACTCTCTCCTCCCTTCTCTGCAACACCCCCCTCCCTTCTCCTACCCCCCCCTTTCTCACTGTCACTCTACTCATCTCCCTCCCTCTCGCACTCTCGCTCCTTATCCCTCCCCCCCTCTCTCCTACTCTCACTCTCCTCTGCCCATAACTCCCTGCGCTCTCCTTCCCTCTCTTTCATATCCCCCCCCCCCCACCTCTACCTTGACGTGTCTATTCATCAGCCCAGGAGCCTGTCAGGGGAGCCCAGCCACTGACAGATGGAAAAGACTCATACAGTAATATTTCCTCTCTGCTTGTACTCAGCCCAACACACACACTAGAATCACACACACACAATAATCACACACTAGAGTCACACACACACACACACACACACACTATATACACATACCACACAAACAGGCAGGTTTACCACACACACAATAATCACACACACTTAATGCAGATACCACACAGACACAGGCAGGTATACCACACACACACACACACACACACACACACACACACACACACACACACACACACAATATCTAGATATGCACACACACACACACACACACATGTTCCCAGCCTAATTAGTAATTAGTCTAAAGCTAGTTTCAGAGTCCATTGCCGAGCCAATAAATGAAAAACGTATAAAAACAAGGAGGAAAAACAATCGACAGGCAATCACTGCAGCACTGAGCCGGCGTAGCGCTGCGGCTAGCTACTAGCGCTAAGAGCTCATTAGCAAAGCCATTCATGTCGTTACAGGAGCATAGAAGTGAGGCTCAGAGTTCCCTTCAAATTAAACGTACTGTTATGACCATAAACAGCAGCCATAAGCCACGATCTCTCTCCCTCACTGAATTAAAAGAGAAACCAATGAGGATATTTTAAAACAATGTCTCTGGACAGAATGCAGTCAGTGTGAAAGTGTGTGTGTGTGTTCACAAAGACACAGCAGGGTTATGGGAACAGTGGAAGAGTAATCTCAGCAGTGGAAGGCATCCAAGGCGTAGAACATGACTCAGACCGGGACAGAACAAGATCCCACTTCACTGGGCTTGTATCAAAAGCTCTGCAATAACACGACAACACACAGAGACAAATGAAATGTCCTCCTCACAGCCGTACAAAAGCTATTGCAGCTCAAGTCAAGGGCGAACCGCAGCTCAGACTGAAGCCAGTCACATAATAAGAAGAGTAAAAATAAAAGCAAGGAATCAAAAAAATGTAAGAACCCAATATTTATCGCATTTTAATTCTGAATCAAAAACTGAACTGAAAGAGAGAGGAAGTGAAAGCTCTTAACGATGAAGGGATCATGCTAGGAGACAGGGCTTTAGGAGACAGGGCTTTAGGAGACAGGGCTTTAGGAGACAGGCCTAGCATGTCAACATCCCCTCCCACTGCAGACCGTGAATGAAACAGTCCCACTGATTTCTCCTGCATATACATTTCCAGACCAAAGTCTGCACACCGTTTTCCATCCAGGAAAACCGTTCCAAGAATACAAAAACCAAAATAGTTGTCTCTCCTGTTGTCGGGGCTCTTAGGTTTCATCTGGTCCAGATGTCGTTCTGGAGAGATGAAATGAAAGAGAAATAAATCCCCCTTATTACGGAATACTTAGAGAAGAACTGTGAATTAACAGCAGCCCTCCCTGCCAATGACGAAGCCCTTCATCAAACGGCCTGACCTTGACCAGGTCGTCCTGGAAACCACCGCCGCACACATTCCAACGCATGATGTCATCTGGAACCAGACCAAACCAAGGCCCCTGATTGGTGCTGGCTGGATTCTGGACAGTGGGACGGTATCAGGTTAACGAGGTGGAACCTCAGAGAACCTGTTTGGGCTCATGTCCTAGAAGAACCCAACCCAGGGATCAGTCCTCTACTGACTCATTTAGAGCTCATATCCTAGAAGTCTTAAACTAACCAAGGGATCAGTTCTTGACCGACAAATTTAGAGCTCATAACCTCGCAGACTTAAACTAACCCAGGGATCAGTTCTTGACTGACTAATTTAGAGCTCATATCCTAGAAGACTTAAACGAACACAGGGATCAGTCCTTTGCTCTTCCCTAGCGACTCATTGAGCAGATGCTTTTATCCAACACGACTTACAGTTAATTCAGATACCTGGCATTAAGAATGAGGCCCACTGGTGATGGATCCTAACCAGAAACACTACCCTTCATGTCCACCACAACACAGAAAGGCATGCTGGGGAAGTTCCAGCAACTCAAGTTTGTCTTTTTTGTTATGGGATTTCAGAAAAAAGCAATTGAAAAGCAAATGGCCGCCCTCCAGTTGTGATTTCCACTCCAGCCCTCAGACTCCAGGAAAACTGATGGTCGAGTGAGATTCAGAAGACTGGAGAGCGAGAGAGAGAGTTTCCTAATGAGATTCCCCAGCATGGGGGCTGTGTGGGGGGCGGCGGTCCAAAGCCCGACTGCTTAATGAAAGGCGGCGAAAACGCTAGCGGCTAATTCTGAACGGTTACCGTGGATTTACAACCTCGCCCCGGACGCTGTTGGGCTGTAAAACATGCTGGGGCCCAGCACCATGGCAACCCCGCTCAGACTGGACCGGCTACTGGGTTATGGGATGAGCAAGTGGAGCTCTTATCCTGGGAGCGGACTAGCACCGAAATCGCCATCAGTCTGGGGGAAGTTTGGCGGTTTTAAGTCAATATCAGAACTCGGAAAAAACGTTCACCCCTGATCTCATTCTCTGTTTAGACACAAATAAACAAGTTGTGAGGAATGGAGGACGGGCAAAGGCACCAGCGTGTCATCGCCCCACATTTAAGGGACCATGAAGAGGGCATTGGTCCATTACCCGTACCAGGCCGAAGACTATCCTGCTCTACAAAACAAGGCAGCGTATCTCTTAATCCCTCCACATTCAAATCTAAGGACCTTCTCTTCATCAAACTAACTCTTAAACAAACGCGTGATGACACACCAAGCGTCCGTTGGTTAGCCAGCAGGGGGTCCGCCCCCACTGCAGCCAATCAGAACCGTGAGGATCACATCCCCTCCCACCTTTTTGTCCCGCCCACATAGCGTGCTTCCTTAAGACACATGCGTCATGCAAACACACAAAACACACACACAAGCACTCCTTCCTTCTACTTCTTCAGGCATCGAATGAAGCCGCACACGCTCTTTCATACTGCGTACAAACACAAGCTGCCGCAAAGCAAGGAGTTGATTACATCCCGCTGCTACTTGACCAGAGTAGGCCTTTAATCATCCACTCTGCCAGCATTCTGGACGGCCATCTTAACTCTGTCACAGGACTTTCCAGAAGGGAGGATCGCTGGGGAGAAGTCACGACCGCTGCAAGATTCATTTCTTCCTGAAGTAACTCCTTTCCTCCCGTCTCTCTCTCTCTCTCCCCCTCCATCTCTCTTGCTCTCTCTCAGCTGAATAATATCCTCTCGCCCACAGCCCTCTCCACCGCCGCCTCCTCCTGATACCCCGCCTGCTCCCCTATCTCTCTGCTCCCCTCCTGGGGAGGAGGGTGGAGGAGTCCCCCTGGCTCTGGCCCTCCCCCGACCTCTGCTCTCTGCTTCTTGGCTAAACCTCACTGGAGGTCAGCACTTACATTGCAAAAATACTTTAGATTGGAAAAGAGATTCCTCATGTAAGGGAGGTTATCTGGAGTTATTTGACCGCTAGAACAATGACAGGATTTCAGCGTGTTTCTTGTCCACGGAGTTGAAGAATGCCAGCATGTTTCTGCCAGAATGTTTTTTTTTATAATGTATATAGCCGTTAGCCTCTGCTAGCATGAAACACTGCTTCTGTCCCCTCAGGAGGTATCGCTGCTGAAGAGGGATACTGCTGGAAGATTTCTTTCTGTTCGGCCCACTGAGTTATCGTCATGGCAATCCGCTGCTATGAATCGATTAATGTAGTATTGATTGTCGCTCTTCCGACGGCAGACCTCCTGCTGTAGCTATTAGCGGTCCAGAGACGGGGCCAAATATTGAATATGTTATGGACAATAACCTAGTACCATATGCGACTTATCCCTGTACGATATTCAATTGAAACATACATTTTTGAATGTGTAGTCTTAAAGCTAGGGTATGCAATTAAATTGCAACATTTTTAGCTATTCAAAGATAGCTAGTCATGCGTTATGGGGGCGTGGCATCAGAGAGAGGCCTGGGGGAGGGGCTTCCACCCAGGGTACCAGGGTGAGTACCAGGGTGGGTACCAGGGTGGTTACCAGGGCAACCAGCCCGACAGTATTACAGCTGCAGGAACAAACCTCGGCCTCTTGCTTGAACGCAAACCCGCATTTATACAAGACTCTCCTCGTGCTTAAGTCCAATCAGATTCTCCTCCCCGTCATGTGATCACAGAACAATGAGCCGCTACCCAGAGACACCGGCCACCATCTTGTTTGCCACGCAGGCCGGGCAGCGTTAATAAGTGACCGCGAGATGCTCCTCCAGACGATTACACCGCCTCTTTTCCTGCAGCCCCGTTTCAGCAGTCCTCTCCGGCCGCCGTGTGGAAACCATTTCAGGAGAAAACTCATCCTGGGCCTCCTAATTATTTTTCATTACGGCGATGCACGGCGCTAGATTGGAATCGGCCGCTTAATTGCCGCCGTGGTGGCGGGAACGCTCCGGCGCGTCAGTCTAGATGAAGGCTGACAGGGAGACACCTCGCCACGCCGCACACGCCATTAGCCCGCTTCCTCGCCGTCTGATGGCCCGGGAAACACAAGCAGCCCCTACTGCATTGTGGGCCGGCAAGGTCAGTGACCGGCCGTTTAGAGGTGGCGAGGGGGGAGGGGCTTAGAGCCGGGCCAGCCTCTTTAAAAGAAACAAACAAGACGTCCGTGGAGGTCAGGGGGAGCAGCAAAGCCAGCGCCTCCCGTCATGGCCAGGTCACCACCTCGTTGGACAGGGAGGTGGTCGGGGTTTTGAGCTACAACTGAAAGGTTGTGGGTTCAAACCCGATGCCTCCGTGAGCAGGGACGCCCTGAATGCTTAATGACATGTATCTGAATCCGCTGATTCGCTTCTGGATAAAAATGTCCGCAGCTCAATAACTCATAAAAAGTGAAAGGAACCATTTTTTGCTTATTCATAACAACGCTTTCTGCTCGCGCTGGAGTTCTGCAAGTGAGTCTGTCGCACTCGGCTGGCACGGGACCAGGCGTGGGCGGATCGGGCCGGTTCGGAGCCGGCTGCGTGAGGCACAGCGTGTGGGGCCGGTGTTAGGATTATCTCACCTCCATAGGCGCCACAGGGCCAGAGACGTTCTGCTGGGGGTCTGAACTGCCAGTCAACATACCTGCTGTCACCAGGGGTGGGGGGGAGAGAGAGACATAGAGAGAGAGACAGAGAGACATGGTCTCATCTATCTCCGTCAGTCTCCATGTTCCATCTTTCACATTGTCTCTCTACCTCTTTCTGTGTCTCCTTCTTCCTCTGCCTCCAATCTCTCTCTCACCAAGTCTTCGTCTGTATTTCTATCCCTCCATCATCCCCCCCTCTCTCTCTCTCTCCATTTCCCTCTTTCTTCTTTCTCACTACCTCATCCTCTGACGCATCTCTCTGCAAATACTTCTCTCTCCCCCTCCCTGCTCCATCTCTGACTCCCACCCCTTTCTCTCTCTTCCCCCTCTCTGACTCCCTCTCTTTTGCCCCTCCCCCTCTCTCCTCCTTCATCCTGCGCTTCAGGTCAGAGGACTACAGTGTTGTAGTTCCTCGAAGCCGGCCAGGGACACTCAGAGAGCACATCTGAACCCTGCCTCCTCCTACCATCCTGCTGGAGCCAGACCACAGGTGGAGAATAAAATAAATAGCTCTTGAAACAGAACGCAGCCGCGGGCGGTGGGTGTAAAAATACACCACCAGTCCCGGAGAGAGGAGGACGTTTACAGCCCTTTACAGTCCATGAACCAGGACCCTGTCTCCTTGGACAGGGACAGGCTTCAGAGACCAGAGACCGGCAACCAGACCCCAGGCTGGGGGATCAGAGACCAGAGACCAGGCTGGGGAGATGGGTCTACTGGTTCGTGGGGGGGGGGGGGTCTCAGAAAAACTTTGATTCCGGTCTCCTTCCCTTCCCACTCGGCTCCTCGGCTGGCAGCAGCCCCCCTGGAGACCGGACCTGAAGACCCGGACCCTGGTGGACATGCGCCCCCAGACTTTGATTTGACACACACACACACACACACACACACACACACACACACACACACACACACACTAGCTGAACAAACAAGACGTGCACACACAAGAGCCCCAGTGTGTTCCTCTGAGTGGGAAGAGTGAGGGGGTCCGGCTCCGGTATTAAAGCAGAGTTATGAGAGGTGGAGTGGCTGTCGTAACTCACAGCCAGACCCCTTAACACCAACACTTAGCTCTCCTGAAGACAGACAGCCACCCGGCGAGCAGCGGGCGCGCCCGTCCTCCGTGAGCTCCTCTGGTGGGAGGAGGATGATGGACGGCCTTGTTTTGCCACCGCGTTGCGGACACACAACGCGCTTTGAGGAGCTTCAACCTACGCACACGCGCACACACGAAAGAACACTCGCACGCGCAAATACACAAACGCAGGAACACTCACACGTTAAGACACGCAAGAACAAACACACACACTTACGCAAGAACACATGCACATGCAAGCACGCACGCAAGAACACGCACACAGGCAAGAACATGAAAAGACAAACAAACACGCAGGAACACACACACCCGCAAACACATAAGGAAACAAGCACAAACCGATGCACGCAAGAACACACGCACACGCAAACAAGAACCCGTGCACACACGCAAGAATCCAATCACACACACACACACACACACAAAGAACAAACACACGCAAGAACAAACACGCACAAACAAGCGCACACGCAAGAACACAAAACAAACATGCAAGCAAACGCACGCACACATGCGCTGATGGCTGCTAGAAGTGCCTTGCTCAAGGACACAAGGAAAGTCGAGTTTGAGGTCTGATCCTCTCTCATCAGGACCGCTCTGGACGATTGAAAGCCACTCCAATGTCTTCTGAATGTGTAGGAATAAAATGCAATTGTATTATTCTGTTCTAGATTGAAACATTTATGATGAATGGGAAACCCTAAGAGGTTTTCAGAATGTGATTTGGACCATCTATTTTTATTGTCTTTACCCCAGCAACAAAAACATATTTTGACACGTAAAAATGCTAATTTTGTCACTTTGTCATTTGTCACATGTAGATTTTTCCCCATGTCGTTACTGTATATTTTACAATCATTTGTCATCTAGCAAAATAAACACAGTGACAGCTACACACAAATAAATTAAAAACTAAAGTCTTGTTCTTTTTCAGTAGATATTTGGATTATATCCTGATGGTTTCTGCCTAGAGGACATTGAAGTAGGCTTTATATTTAGATTATATTCTGACAGTTTGAGCCTATAGGAAAATTCTGTATTTGATTTATTGATTGCTGTCAGTATGTAATCAGGATTTCCACAATACAACAAAAAGTGAATGTGAAATAAATTGCATACGCTAGCTTAAAGTGTAGGTGGACTACAGCAGGATAATGTGTTGAGGAAATGATTTCCACCCCCCCCTGTTGTTGTCAGAGAGGCGACCTAGTTTCACCACCAAGCACCTGGGAGACCAGGGGGGACAAAGAGGCTGTGGGGGGCTACAGTGTGTGTGTGTGTGTGTGTGTGTGTGTGTGTGTGTGTGTGTGTGTGTGTGTGTGTGTGTGTGTGTGTGTGTGTGTGTGTGTGTGTGTGTGTGTGTGTGTGTGTGTGTGTGTGTGTGTAAGGCTTTTTTAAGTGTCTAGCCAGCAGAATAATGTGTGAGGGGCGCCCAACATGCTGATATGTACTCAGATTGTTGGCAGAAGTGTGAACACGCTGTGGTTTTGCATGTGCGTATGTATGCCTGTGTGAGGTATGTGTGCTTTTATGTATGCATCTGTGCGTCTGTGCTGCACATGCGTGTGGATGTTCAACGGCTAAGCTTAGGGCTGATGTTAAGGGATGATAAGTCCGGCTTTGACCTGAGCGCCAAGCTCCTCCTCTCTGTTCCTCCTCAACGGGAGGCTGTCCCTACGTCAGGGAGGAGGTGGTGCTGGGAGCTGGAGGTGTCATCTCCTCCATCTGGAAGGAGGTGGTGCTGGGAGCTGCAGGTGTCATCTTCTCCGTCAGGGAGGAGGTGGTGCTGGGAGCTGCAGGTGTCATCTCCTCCATCTGGAAGGAGGTGGTGCTGGGAGCTGCAGGTGTCATCTTCTCCGTCAGGGAGGAGGTGGTGCTGGGAGCTGCAGGTGTCATCTTCTCCGTCAGGGAGGAGGTGGTGCTGGGAGCTGCAGGTGTCATCTTCTCCGTCAGGGAGGAGGTGGTGCTGGGAGCTGCAGGTGTCCCTCGCCTCCGTCAGGGAGGAGGTGGTGCTTGGAGCTGCAGGTGTCATCTTCTCCGTCAGGGAGGAGGTGGTGCTGGGAGCTGCAGGTGTCATCTTCTCCGTCAGGGAGGAGGTGGTGCTGGGAGCTGCAGGTGTCCCTCGCCTCCGTCGGGCTCAAAGCGAGCCCCTGAACCCGGCGAGCGCTCAGCGCTAACTTATTCATCTGCTGCGACAGGACGTGGTCATCACAGAGTGGTCCTGGTGCATCATTGATGGAGCAGGAGACGCGCTGCGGTGGGAGGTATGGAGCGCGCCCCCCCAGGGAGGGGGGGCGCGCTCCATACCTCCCACCGCAGCGCGTCTCCTGCTCTGTTTTTCCGTGTCAGGACGCTCTCCGCCCGCTAAAGGGAGTGTGCGCTTTAGACGGCCTAAAGGTGACTTTACTCTACTAAGTGATGATCTCACTGCAATACATCAGCAAGGGGGTCAGCGGAGCGCTTTAACGCATCAATCAGAGGAACGGCATCATTCCCGTTTGTTTGTGGGACTAAACAGCGTTTCCTGGTGCGGAGGCATTCCTCTCAAGTAGAACGGTGGACGCTGTGTTTAGCAAACAGATGCTCAGGGCTTCAGTGTGTCATCGCAAGGACCGCTGGGTCTACCAAAGGATCAGCTCTTCGTCCACCCCCAAAAAGGTCTGGGTTCAATCCATGATGTCTGCAGTCTACCTGTAGCCATCATTGAGCTAAATGACCCCTGACCCCTACCTGCTCCTTAATGATTGAGATCTGATCTGACTCCAGAGCCCTGGCGATTCAAACCAAAGGATTCATAGAAACACCGGCCGGAGCCTGGACCAGAAGGTCTCCTCTGACACTGTAGAGTGGGTTCACATTCATTCCAATCGATCATGTGACCAAAGCTAATTGATTTCATTTAACGACTAATTGGTTGCCTCGTTAATACTGGTATTGAAGACACAGAGCAGCACAGAGCTCTCAGCCCGGTTCTCCGGGGCTGTTGTTCCCCAGTCAGGCGGAAGTGTGGAGCAGAGAAAGAGCTCGCTTTCCCTCCGCGTCCCGGAGGTGTTGCCTCAACTCAACCTTTTTCTGGAGTAGCGCCTCCAGCTGAGGGAAATACAACAAGCTTTTCATGGATGACCTTTCCCTCTCCGCACGTTAGGAAAGTAATACCAGACGTGGGAGGGAGGGAGGGAGGGAGGGAGGGAGGGAGGGAGGGAGGGAGGGAGGGAGGATACAGCGGGAGCAGGGAGGGAGATGAGAGCAGGTAGATATCAGGGTTCAGAGGGGGGTGAGCCGCGCCCGGTGGCCGGCCAGGAATACAACGACTCTATAACCCACAGCTGCCTGGAGGCACGCTGCAGCGCCTCACTGGGTGACAGTGAGGCGCTGCTCCACCCACTGCCCCGCTCCACCCAACACAACACCTCCACCCACCGCCCTGCTCCACCCATCGCTCCAACCAACACCCCGCTCCACCCAACACAACAACTCCACCCATCGCTCCACCCAACACCCCGCTCCACCCAACACAACTCCACCCATCGCTCCAACCAACACCCCGCTCCACCCAACACAACAACTCCACCCATCGCTCCACCCAACACAACAACTCCACCCATCGCTCTACCCAACACAACAACTCCACCCATCGCTCCACCTAATGCCCCGCTCCACCCATCTCTCCACCGCCCCGCTCCACCCAACGCCCCAGAAGGAGGAGGAGGAGGGGCTCCTCAGGAAGGAGGGGGGGGGGGCTCCTCAGGAAGGAGGGGGGGGGGGGGCTCCTCAGGGGGGGCTCAGGTGCAGCTCATCTCCATAAAGGCCAGACCGTCTGCAAATGTCACCGTCCTGTTTGAGACAGCACCCCCCCCCCCCCCCCCCTCCAGCCCCGCTGCCCTCATTGGAGGGCGAGCCGAGGGGCGCCCCCCCCTCTCTCCGTCCGTCCCCTGTACCAGACGGACTCCTCTTCCTCTGGGGCCTCACAGCCTGGAGACAGACTGACTGAGGACCACAGACCGGTCCCTGGAGACAGACTGACTGAGGACCACTTACCGGCCCCTGGAGACAGACTGACTGACAGACTGGTCCCTGGAGACAGAACGGCCCCTGGAGACAGACTGACTGAGGACCACTTACCGGCCCCTGGAGACTGACTGACTGACAGACCAGCCCCTGGAGACAGACTGACTGAGGACCGGCCCCTGGAGACAGACTGACTGACAGACCGGCCCCTGGAGACAGACTGACTGAGGACCGGCCCCAGGAGACAGACCGGCCCCTGGAGACAGACCGGTCCCTGGAGACAGACCGGCCCCTGGAGACAGACCGGCCCCTGGAGACAGACCGGCCCCTGGAGACAGACCGGCCCCTGGAGACAGACGCCCTCCACTAGTACCACAGAAAGACGGGTCGCGGCAGGGAGACGGAGCCGTCCGTCAGCTCTTTGTCAGGGTGAGTCATGAATGAGGGGTCTGATGGAGACGCAGACCAGACAGGGGAAGGTCTGGTTCTCCGGGGGGGAGATGGGGGGGGGCTGACAGATAGAGGGGGGGTCAGGCCATCCATCCGTGGCGGACCTCGTAAAGATGTCATTTCCACCCAATCAGAAGACAAGTCTGAGCGTGTTTCAGAGGCTCTCTCTCAGAGATCCCAGGTGAAGCCGCCGCATCACTCCTCATTGGGTGGGCGGCGGTGGCTGTAACGGGCGGTTAATGATGACTTCCTGTGCCTGTCCCGCCCCCTCCTCAGCCTCTTATTACGTCCTCCAGAAGTCGCTGTGATCTCGGCCAACGAGTCCCATGGGGGCTAATCCGTCTGTTCCCACGGTGACAGCCCGCCCGCCCCCTGCTCCCTCTCCCCCGGGACAACTTCATTACTCACGTCCCACCTACGGCGCCGTCTCCGTGGCAACACAACACGGCGGCGGCTGCGGCGGGCGGTAGCGGCGGGCGGTAGCGGCGGTGCCCTTCACCTGGCGCTGGGACCCTGTCATTACTTTAACACGGCCCTGGAGGACACAGCATCTGTTCCACATCCCGCCGGCGGCACGACGCCGTGTCCCTCCTTCAGGACGGCGCCGCCTCCAGCGGGGCCCTGACCTCCTTCTCCCCCCCCTGCTCCCCTGCGGAGCGCAGTGTGGGGGCCCCGGGCCCCCGGCTCCGCCACATGTTTAACCGGAGCCATCATACTAGGAATACGCACCTTTCAGTCCCAGTCACAGAAGAGCCGTCACATCCGTTCAGAGGTAGGAGGCTGACCTCCCACCTCGTTTACCCAAAGCGACGTATAATAAGACCGTCTGTCAGCAGAAGGCTGCTGTGAGGTGCATTAGTTTAGCTTTGCATCAGTGGTTGGCTGCGTAAGTTGTGTTGCGTGACGTATTAGTTTGGTAAGTCCTGTTCTGCTATGTGTGTCTGTTGTCATGGCGCCCTACACGCCGCCCAGTGCTCCGATTGGTCGATGGTTAGTGAATGAGAATCGATGCAGTGTAACAGCAGCCAGACATATTTCCTGACGGGGCTAAATTAAATCTGTCCCGTTTCTGGTCGGAGGCTGGAGAATAGAACCCTAAAATACATTAGGGTGATCTACATAATACTACCTCACTTCCCATATTGTGCAATAACTTGCATGTAGTGGAGTTCTGTATGACTTGAACTCTTCTGTCCAATCTCCCAAAACTGATATAACAGACTTCAATAGGCTGCCCCCCCCCCCCCCCCAATAAGCCCACCCCATAGGCTAAACCAACACATTCTTAAACAGCGTAATCACCTTTAATATATGACATATTTGTACATACACTTTACACGTGCATTGCTTCACATACACTACAACTGCTGCAGTACTTAACACATGCAGTAAATACCATGCAGTACTTCACCTACTGTACATATACCGCAGTACAGTCTGAATACTTACCGAACCTTGCCGGGGTCCACTTGGCGCTGGGAGGCGGTCTGTGCGGGTCAAAGGTCAGCCTGGTGTGGGAGTGGTGATCAGAGCCCGTAGGTCGACAGCAGCTCGTTCCGTTCTGCAACGCAGAATAGAATCAATGTTAACATGTTGTTCTGTCACCAGGCCAGGAGAGGCTTTCAGCAGGAACATATCTTACATCATCATCCAAGTGCGAACGTTAAATATATAACAAATCAAAGCACTCCATAAAGTTCAACTCTCCGAGGACCAGTGGACATTTCTTCCCTGGCTCGGTTCTCAAGAACCGTGCTGTTCTAAAACCCATAAATAAAACCAAATGGCTGCTAGCGGGGCCAATGTGTTACCACCAGGAGCTCTTCGTAAGAGCAGAACTGTGTATTCTCACAAAAACACGAGCCTTACTCTAGCTAAAGCGCTAGCTCTACCTCTAGTCTAACTAAAGCGCTAGCTCTACCTCTACTCTAGCTAAAGCGCTAGCTCTACTCTAGCTAAAGCGCTAGCTCTACTCTAGCTAAAGCTCTAGCTCTACTCGAAGTGAAGCGCTAGCTCTACTCTAGCTAAAGCGCTAGCTCTACTCTAACTGAAGCGCTAGCTCTACTCTAACTGAAGCGCTAGCTCTACTCTAACTGAAGCGCTAGCTCTACTCTAACTGCAGCGCTAGCTCTATTCTAACTGAAGCGCTAGCTCTACTCTAGCTAAAGCTCTACTCTAGCTAAAGCTCTACTCTAGCTAAAGCGCTAACTCTACTCTAACTGAAGCGCTAGCTCTACTCTAGCTAAAGCGCTAGCTCTACTCTAGCTAAAGCGCGAGCTCTACTCTAACTGAAGCGCTAGCTCTACTCTAGCTGAACGGTCGCATTACTCTAGCTAAAGCGCTATTCTAACCAAAGCTCTATCTGTAGTCTAACCAAAGCGCTAGCTCCACTCCAACCCTAACAAAGGGGAACAGAGTGGTGGAGCGGCGGCCGGCTCGCGTGCGGCGCCAGAGAAACAACAATAGGCATTAGTTCCTCTATAAATACCGACAGGGCCTTCAGAGGTGCGGCCGCTGCCATCGACTGGAGTTAGGAGAGTCCATTAGTCTTATAAAAAATGGAGCGCGCCGCTTCCCCCGGACAGGAAGCGCGAAGACGGCTTCTGGGGAAACATCTCCGAGCCCCGGAGTTAAAACAATCGGCTCTCAGGCCGACGTTATTCTGGACCCGAAGAGGAGGAGGACAATGGCGCGGAGCGCTGACCCGAGCCAATCGGGATAGCAGCTCACTCTGGGTCTTTTCTTAGCCCTGATAATGGAGGACAACACGCCCGCTCCCCTGTTGTGTCCCCGGTAATGGCTGCCTTCACAGAGCACAGCACTCCGGCATATGGAGGCCATGTCGGTGCAGACCCGCCCCCGGGGTCCGGCGGGCTAACCCCCCGCCGCGGTAGCTTCCCGCGAGCTAACGCGAGTGAGTAATGTCTCCTCTGAAAGGTTATATTAAAATTCATCGCAGGTGGAAGATTGCAATCAAGTGCAGCGTCTTTGTTTTGCAAATTCCTCCCTCCTCCTAATCAATCACTCCCCCCCCTGCCCCGCCCCCCCCTAGGAGGGGTGATCCGTGGGCTTTAGCAGCGGACGTGAAGGATATGAATGTTTGCCACAGAGAGCTCTCTTCTCCGCCCCTCCATCCATCAGAGCAGCAGATCAGGTGGAGCGGAAGGAGACCAGGGAGACGCTGGACACCCTCCGGGCCCCCTACCCGACCCCCCCCTCCCCGGCGCCCCTCTCCGGGCCCCCTACCCGACCACCCCTCCCCGGCCCCCCCTCCCCGGCGCCCCTACCCGACCCCCCTCTTAGACCCCCTACCGGACCCCTTCCCCGGACCCCCATTCTGAGACATGGGTCTGAAGGGTAAACCCCCAGGCTCTGAAGCTCTGTCCATCATGGAGCCCCGTACCCCCTCAGACAGGTGCGCTCCCCAAAGTACATTCACCTTCCTTGCACACAAACGAGGTGATGAATAAATCGATGAATAACGCAGAACAAAGAATTTAATTGAGTATCGATCCACACACACACATACACACACACACACACACACGCACACACACGTATTGGTTTTTCAAAATGAATGTCATTATTCAAAGAATTCCTTCTCCAAGTACTTTTTCTCCGTCCTGTTTCCTCATGAAGGGAGCATGTTCCATTTGATTCATTATTTAGTCCTCCAGCCCAGGCTCTTACCCACTCAGGGAGCCTGTGTCTTATAGCGTACGGCAAGGCACCCAAATAAAACCAAATCTAGATGGTTCAATCATTCATGTGGTAAAGGATCTCTGGCTGTAGGAACCCTAACCTCCTCGGACCGTGACCCTAACTCTACCTGACCCCAACCTCCTCAGCAGGTGGGCTGTGGACATCCCACCCAAGGTCTTTCGACTGGGATTCAAACGTACAGACACATTTCTGAAACAAAGCTTCCCCCGTCAGCCAATACATTCATTGTGCTATAATTACTTTGATAACGGTGGAACCGTGGGTGCATGAAAAATACAACATTAACGAACTTCCCATTCCCCCCGTGATGAGTCGTTTAATCCTGTCATTCTGACAGTGGAGTGAGACATTAAAAGCCCCAGCGTCTGCGGTAATGACCCAGCGTTGTCTCTCCTTAATGCCCCCGTCACCCCGGTACGTTCAGCCAGGAGCGGGTCTGTTCAGCGAACCTTCTGCCATGTGTGTGTGTGTGTGTGTGTGTGTGTGTGGGGGCGGCCTCTGGACAGTGTGAGGCCTGGAGCCCCACAGCGTCTGGTTTGACAGTAAGCTCCGTGCTGAGCAGTCTAATTACTACGGCAACAGGGACAGCTCTCCAAAGAGGACAGGGGGGGGGTTAGCAGCGTAGCCATGTGACGTGTGTGATGTTGTGATGGTAGCGAGGTGTTTGACGTCGAACTCGCCTCAGTATGGGGGGAACAATGTATGAATGCATGTGTGGAAAAATTAATTATATGATGTTCATTTTGGTTCGACTGGTGGAAAAAGATAATGATCGTGTCATTGGATTGCAAATCCTTTTGTCAGTTTTTGCCGTGAGTCCGTTAGCGAGGAGAGCGAACACGCGTGCCTTAGATTATTTACTGTCTAAGTTATGGAGAAAATACATTTCAACACTGCGTTTGAGACTCGCAGTTGTCAAAGATTAGCATTGATTATATTTCTTGTAGCGACGTCATTCAGAGCCTGAGATGTGTCTCAGCCTAATAACTAACCCTTCTCCTACTTTATTTAACTAAATAAATAAAACTGTGCGATTAATAACGTTTTTTCCAATCTCATCGATGGACACAACTAGAATAACTCATGCAATGGAGAGGTATATCTATATACCTCTATATCTATTTATATACATCACAGAACAAACCAGGGACTCTGGCTCTGGGTTCATTACAGACCCCAACGACTGACTCTGGGTTAGTGCTGCTCGATTATGGGAAAAATCATTATCACGATTATTTTGGTCAACATTGATAACACGATTATTCAAACGATTATTTTTGAGTTTGAAAACATGTATTTATTCAGCATGTCTCTCACAAAAAAACTTTGTAACTGAGAACTTGTGAGAAAATGTTCCAATCTAAAATAATATAAAGATATGTATCAACTGTTCTGCCCTTTCTATAAAAAAAAATAACTTAAAAAATAAATCGAAAAACTTGATGTTCATTTAGTGATTGTTTGACGCTAAAATCGAAATCGCGATCAAAATTAGATTATCGCCAGGCCCTACTCTGGGTTCATCACAGACCCTAACGACTGACTCTGGGTTCATCACAGTTGAACCATAACGACTGACTCTGCGTTCATCACAGTTGAACCATAACGACTGACTCTGCGTTCATCACAGTTGAACCCTAACGACTGACTCTGCGTTCATGGCTGCGTGTGAACCAGCTGCTCCAGCTGCTGCAGCCTCTTCTATTTGTGTATCTTGGCAAGAGGTGAGATGGTTTGGCCGTGCCGCCGTCTGGGGTAGAGGAAACAGACCTCTTTCCACGACGGGCGCCGCTGAATATGGCGGTATGTTGCCATGGAAGCGCCAGATATCATGTGACCATCGAGACGCAAAATATCTCAATTCAACTTCCAGGGTTTTCTTTCTGCCGGATCTGGACTCCTCGGAGGTCCAGACGACGTGAAAAACGAGATGCTTACTTTCAGCATGAGAGGAAGTGGTTAATTACTCTGTCGGATCCCTCGTTGTGGAAATGGAGGTCTTGTTTTGATGGAGTACTCCAAAATAAAAGCCCCATTTAATCATGGGCCGAGCGGCCTGCTCCCATTCCGCCCGCGCCCGTCTCTAGCCGCGGGAGCGGAGCCCCATGCTAATCTCTGGTGACACCGAGCGATATGAAACCACCACTATCCTCTGCCTCCACTTATGCTCAGGCCTTTCCCGTCGGCCGCTAGGAGGAATCTCCAAACCCACTAATCTAGAGGCTCTGGTTCTCCTCCAGGGAACCCCCGAGACCCGGGCTTTAAACTGGGCGCCGGGCCCAGGAAGGGGGTTCAGTACGGGGCCAGAGGGTAGCAGGATGGAGAGAGAGAGAGAGAGAGAGACAGAGACAGAGACAGAGACAGAGGGACAGACCGTATTTCATTCATCTGTTTTAATTTGATGGATAAATGAAGGCAAAAAAACTCAACAAAATCGAACTATATAAATAGGGGTTTGGAGAAGACAGGTGGTTTCAGACTAAGGGGGGAGTACAGTGTTGTTCAACCACAGACAACAAGAGAGGTCGGTTGTTCTTCCGGACCTATAGACGCGCTGGTCCGCAGCAGCCCTGTTCCACTCGGTTCAGTGAAGTCTGTCACGCTCGGCCAGATGTTTCTCCTGCTCCACTGGCCTGCAGCGAGCGCAGCAGCAAGAGGGAGGAACATGAAAACCCAAATCACATCCGTCTAGTGTTGGACAGGAGGTCCTGCACGGGGTCCGACCCAAACCATTCCTTATCTCCGGACAAACACCTTCTCCCGCTCCTCCCCGTCTGCAGCGTCGCTCCATCGAGGTCAACCCCGTCTGCGTTCAGCTGACGGCGAGACACACATGATCCTGACCCTCCTCCAATTAAGCCAACTGGCCACCAGGAGAGACACCCTGTCATCAGCAGGCCGTCAGCAGGCCACCAGGAGAGACACCCCGTCAGCAGGCAGCCAGCAGGCCACCAAGAGAGACACCCTGTCAGCAGCAGGCCGCCAGCAGGCCACCAGGAGAGACACCCTGTCATCAGCAGCCCGTCAGCAGGCCACCAGGAGAGACACCCTGTCAGCAGCAGGCCACCAGGAGACACCCTGTCATCAGCAGGCCGTCAGCAGGCCACCAGGAGAGACACCCTGTCAGCAGGCAGCCAGGAGAGACACCATGTCATCAGCAGGCCATCAGCAGGCAGCCAACAGGCCCCCAGCAGGCAGCCAGCAGGCCACCAGCAAGCAAGCAAGCCCCCAGCAGGCAGTCAGCAGGCCACCAGCAGGACACCAGCAGGCAGCCAGCAGGTCGGCAGCATGCCACCAGCAGGTCGGCAGCAGGCAACCAGCAGGCAGCCAGCAGGCCAGCAGCAGGTAGCCAGCAGGCCGGTGCGGCGTGGCGGCCTGTGCCTGAGGGCTTTAGTCCAACAGGTAAGCAGCACGCTGCTTCACTTTAACAAATGTTACAGCGCTTAAGAAGTCCATCACGCATCTTTCTCAGCGCTGCCTGAGCTCTTGCTTACGTCCTCGGGACAGGGCTGCCTCCTCCGTGGTGTAGGCCTGGCCCCCCCAGTCCTCCGCTGCTGCTGGGGTTAACCCCTAACACGATGCCACGGGCTCGCTTCCCTCAGCCTCGCCGTGTAGGCTGCCAAAAGGAATTCCTCCTACAAACACTGACGTGTGGTGATCTTCAGAATGAACCGACTTGCAAACCTCCTCTGGTCCCTTGTGACCCTTTGACCCCCAGGTAGAAGGCAGCCTGAAGGTAAACACTGTGCTCAGTAAACCGCAGATGGAGCCTGAGGCTGATGCAGGCGCCAACGCCGCCGCTATTAACCATCAAATCCCATTTTATGGCGCCGTCGGTGCTTAATGCTACATCGATGAGAGGGTTGGGCGAACGACAACCGCAACACTTCTATCTCCCTCCCTCCCTCCCTCCTCTCCCCCCCTCCCCAGGGGCTCTGTGTGTCAGTCCATCAGTGGCTAATCGATGCCGCGCTCTCTCTAGAGGAGGCTTGGTCGGCCCGTGGACAACAGTGCATTAAGAGAACCGTTGTTATCTCTGCTGGGCTTAGCGCTCAGATAGCGCCTGTTGCTATCAGACTCCTCCTTTCTCTTAAGACCATGTGACACACAAAAGATCAGTGCGTTGTTGCGGTGCGTTTGGTTTATTGAAATGAAATCCTTACTTTGTGTGAACACACCCACTCAGAACTGTGCATTGATCTTGGAACAATGGAGAGGTCGGGATTCACCTTATTATTTAGTAATGGAGCACACAGCGTTCCAGACTGAGATAAAGTGAATTCATCTGGATGGTGTTAAAGAGTAGGGAGGGGTTAGACAGTGAATTCATCTAGATGGTGTTAAAGAGCAGGGAGGGGTTAGACAGTGAATTCATCTAGATGGTGTTAAAGAGCAGGGAGGGGTTAGACAGTGAATTCATCTAGATGGTGATAAAGAGCAGGGAGGGGTTAGACAGTGAATTAATCTAGATGGTGTTAAAGAGCAGGAAGGGGTTAGACAGTGAATTCATCTAGATGGTGTTAAAGAGCAGGGAGGGGTTAGACAGTGAATTCATCTAGATGGTGTTAAAGAGCAGGGAGGGGTTAGACAGTGAATTAATCTAGATGGTGTTAAAGAGCAGGAAGGGGTTAGACAGTGAATTCATCTAGATGGTGATAAAGAGCAGGGAGGGGTTAGACAGTGAATTCATCTAGATGGTGTTAAAGAGCAGGGAGGGGTTAGACAGTGAATTCATCTAGATGGTGTTAAAGAGCAGGGAGGGGTTAGACAGTGAATTAATCTAGATGGTGTTAAAGAGCAGGGAGGGGTTAGACAGTAAATTCATCTAGATGGTGTTAAAGAGCAGGAAGGGGTTCGACAGTGAATTCAGCTCCATGGCGATAAGGAGCAGGTAGGGGTTGGACAGTGAATTCAGCTCCATGGCGATAAGGAGCAGGTAGGGGTTGGACAGTCAATTCAGCTCCATGGCGATAAGGAGCAGGTAGGGGTTGGACAGTGAATTCAGCTCCATGGCGATAAGGAGCAGGTAGGGGTTGGACAGTGAATTCAGCTCCATGGCGATAAGGAGCAGGTAGGGGTTGGACAGTCAATTCAGCTGCAATATGAATCGGGGATAGAAGCCTTTTCAAGCTAACAACAAATAGCGTTTGCTGAGGATCCAAAGTGCGTGTTTAGCTGCCTTTCTATAATCAGCAGCTATTGTCTCGCAGGGACGCTGTTTGTCTATTAATTGGCATGAGACAAATAAATCCTGTTTCCATTTCAGCGGCGTAATGAAGCTGCTTCGGTCTCCACAAAGAGGCTCCGTGAGAACACTGCAGTGTGCTGTTCCTCGTATCCATCAGACTACTCATCCCCCTGAGAACTCATCACTCCTCATCCCCAGCTAAACACCCCCCCCACACTCATCTGTCATGGCCGTGCGAGTACAGACGTGAGGGGGGGGGGGGGGGGGGACAGAGAGAGAGGGACCAGGAGCTCCGGAGAGACAGGATCACTTAACATGTTTGGGTTGGAGCTCAAAACAACATGGATGAC
This sequence comes from Gadus chalcogrammus, assembly GCF_026213295.1. Lineage (NCBI taxonomy): Eukaryota > Metazoa > Chordata > Actinopteri > Gadiformes > Gadidae > Gadus > Gadus chalcogrammus. The sequence continues at coordinate 2,745,710 of NC_079432.1, forward strand.
CTCTACTAGGTCCTCAGAGCCGTCTGAGAGTGGGATCCGTTACATACACACATACACATTCAGACACACACACACACAAACACTTAACACATACTGACACACACACACAATTTTCCCACTCATACAAAACACACCAAAAATATTGATACATACCCACGCAAGACATGCACACACAGGTCCACACACACACACACACACACACACACACACACACACACACACACACACACACACACACACACACACACACACACACACACACACACACACACACACACACACACACACACACAGGTATGAATCATCGGGTTGCGATGCTGCGGGGGGGTAGCCAGAGGTCAAGAGGGGTCGCCGGCTGGGCTCCTCTTTTTTTGGGATTCTTTTTGAGGCAGGTCTGAAGATGTCAAATGAGTCCAGCTCACTCTCACATGGCCCTCAGCGTGAGATGAACTTCCTGGTAGGGGTGAGCCAATCGCAGCGCAGAGCAGGAACACACTCACCACCGGCCCCGGAGCACAGCCTCTGATCTAACCACGAGACTAGAGACATGGAGTGGTGTTAACTAACCTGGAGACTAGAGACATGGAGTGGTGTTAACTAACCCCGAGACTAGAGACATGGAGTGGTGTTAACTAACCCCGAGACTAGAGACATGGAGTGGTGTTAACTAACCTGGAGACTAGAGACACGGAGTGGTGTTAACTAACCCCGAGACTAGAGACACGGAGTGGTGTTAACTAACCCCGAGACTAGAGACACGGAGTGGTGTTAACTAACCACGAGACTAGAGACATGGAGTGGTGTTAACTAACCCCGAGACTAGAGACACGGAGTGGTGTTAACTAACCCCGAGACTAGAGACACGGAGTGGTGTTAACTAACCCCGAGACTAGAGACACGGAGTGGTGTTAACTAACCACGAGACTAGAGACATGGAGTGGTGTTAACTAACCCCGAGACTAGAGACACGGAGTGGTGTTAACTAACCCCGAGACTAGAGACACGGAGTGGTGTTAACTAACCCCGAGACTAGAGAGACGGAGTGGTGTTAACTAACCTGGAAACTACAGACATGGAGTGGTGTTAACTAACCCCGAGACTAGAGAGACGGAGTGGTGTTAACTAACCTGGAGACTAGAGACATGGAGTGGTGTTAACTAACCTGGAGACTAGAGACGCAGAGTGGTGTTAACTAACCCCGAGACTAGAGACATGGAGTGGTGTTACCTAACCTGGAACTACACACAGGGAGATAATGCGGTCCTCTAAACTCACCTCCGCAGTCAGAACGAGTTATCTCAACAAGGCTAAACATACGGTATGTGTAACACTGGTTCTCTGGGCGGCGGGGACTCGAACCGGCAACGCCCGGATTGGAACGGGCATGCTGTTAGAAGGAACTTGATCACTCCCAGACGGGAGCTTGGACCACCACCAAGACGAGGGGGTGGGACGGGTCTACAGGGGGGCGGTACCGTCCCTGACCTGCCTCGGTCCACATGAGTCGACATCCACATAAACCAACGGGGGACATGAAACCCGGCGCCCCCCCCCCCTCCCCCTCCCCCACCCACCCTGCATCTGGAAACGTGTGGTCGCAGGCCGCAGCTATGTGGCACCGCAGTCGTCATGGAAACAGGCCAGTGACGTGTCGCGGTCGGACGTGATGGGTGGCGGCCGGTCCATGTGGTGGCGGGGGGGGGGGGCGCAGAGGTATTACCTGTTTGTGTTTGTTTGTTTGTTTGTTTGTTTGTGAATCCACATCTCACACACACTCCCAGAGTACTGGTGGACGGTTGGTCTGCCCAAAGGCATGCTGGGTAAATACGACCTCTGTCTGCATCACCGTGCATTAGGGACTCCATAGCCAAACAAGGAGTCGAATTAGAGCTACATCTGCGCACCGTGTCCGGCTCCTGTAGGGTGCCAGGCCCGGCAGTGTGCTGAAGCAGGGGCATTCCGGGTAGGAAGTTGGTCCTGACTGTCAAATTGACAATTGATCTATTCAACAGTCTTATATCCCCTCTGTTAGATTTAGAATCTTAGATTCTGACTAAACCCTCCTCGCACAAAGAGACACTCACAGCTATAACATCACTAACCATTTCCCATCATTTCATCATCAGAATCCCATTCTCCCCGTGGTCCACTGGAACACAGCCATCGACTTTAACCTCACCTCTCCATCCCAGCAGAGGCTCCCGGGCCCCCAGCGCGTCGGGGGACGCTGGGGGGCCCCTTGCTGAGTAGACACTTCTCTCTGCAGCGTCAGGAAAACGCTCGCCAGACGACTTGTTCAATCAATGTCCCGCGGACGGGAGCCGTCGGCACGTCGATGCAGAATGTAGAAATGATGAGCTGGCAGGCCGTCCTACCTCCAGCCTCCTGCCGCGGGGAGGCGAGTTTAGAACGCCATTAAAACATGTTCTGGGCCTCCGCCGCCGCCGTGTTAACGCTCCAACAAGGACAGCCTCCACTGAGGACGGGTTGTTCAACACTCTGTCGGTATGTCAACACTATATTACCAGCGGCGTTCAAGGGTACAAGCTCCTCCCAGTTCAGGGCCTCCCCTTCCTGATTGGATGGATGTCGTTGAGCAGAAGGGGGACCAAATTCGACTGAAATAACTAAGAGTTATTAGCCAAGTAATAAACAATTGGCTTGATACAGAGTCAAGTACAGAGTAGTTTCATGGCTTCATGTATCCTAAGAGCCAATGTTTGATGTGTTATGTATATTAATCACACATACAGCCCGCAGTGTGAGTCACCGTTCATTCCCGGACAAAGCTCTCTAAAATAGAGAAAAGCCTTATTTTGAAAAGGTTGATATTTGACTGATGATGCAATTCACAGCAACAACCGATTCAGGAAAGTAGCATAGACGATTAGGCTTTAGCCACCCACGACTGCTTTGACGTTTCCTATTCAGGCAACTGAGAAGGTTAGCTGGAGTTCAAATGCACCTTGGAGCCCTTTCTGTACACGTGCGTGTGCGGGTGCATGTGTGCGTGCATGTGTGCATGTTGTGTTTAATAGAATAACGACATGTTACTCTATGTTTCAATTGGATTATTGGACAGAAACAGGTGTTGAATGATTCTATTGTGGCTTCGTTATGCCTGAAAAAACAGGGCAATACAGAGAGGACACACACACACACACAAAGACCGGAGACACCAGACACACACACACACACACAGGAGACACCAGACACATACACACACACTAAAACAAAAGATACATAGAAAAAAGTACACACTCCAGATGAACACACACACACAAGAAAACATAGACAAAGGTGGGCTCCACACACACACACACACACACACACACACACACACACACACACACACACACACACACACACACACACACACACACACACACACACACACACACACACACACACACACACACACACACACACCAAATGAGGGTCAGAGCTCAACCGGGCAGACTGTTGGCCGAACAGGAAGTGAATTATTACCTCTCCTTCTCATCATGCCTTATGTATGCGATGGGACCCCCCCCCCCCCCCCACCATGGGAGGATAACAGCCATCATAAAAACACAACAACAGGCTGGAACCCAGAGTCTGGCCGGAGGTCTTCTCCCTGGGGGGGGGGGGGGGGGGTGGGCACAGAGCTCTGATTGGCCCAACTGGTGATTCCGGGAAAGGAGGGTCTGGACCCGGACCTGAGTTAACCCTGGGCCCTGGCCGGCCGTCAGCGGTCTGCAGTGGGGGTGGGGGGGGGGGGGCAGTTAGCGGGGGCTGCTTAGCGGGACCCCGGCTGGCCTTTAGCGGTCTGCGGCAGGGGCTGCTCAGCGGGACCCTCCCCTCTCTGTTGTTCTGCTCCGGAGGCTGCGCCGTACGCCCAGACATCGGTAATCACATTTTTAATTAGAGCGCTCTCCGGCCCGCCCCCCGGGGAGGGATAAGCACGGAGCCGCGGCGAGGAGACGTCGTTAGGCCGCCGGGCGGGGCGCGGCGCCGGCTGAATTATTACCCCCGGCGTGACGGCCGCTCGATGCCCCGCGGCGGGCCAGAGGCAGGAGGAAAGGCTTGCCGAAGGGCGGGAAAGTGTTGAGTGGTTTCAGGGGCGGGCCGCCGGCTAACTGCTGATTAGCATCTGGACTAGTCCTCCTCAGACCCGATCAATAGCAGGGAGGGCCGGAAGAAGAAGGGGCGGACAGAGCCTAGCCGTTAGCATGCGGCGCGCATCAGAGCCTAGCGAGCTAACAGAGGAGGACCCGAGGACGAGACGCTGCTGCTCGTCTGACTAGAGAACCAAGGTCACAGAGACCCCCCCCTGTGGAACCAAAGGCCACAGAACCTCCCTGTGGAACCGAGCTCACAGAACCCCCCCTGTGGAACCAAAGGCAACAGAACCTCCCTGTGGAACCGAGCTCACAGAACCCCCCCTGTGGAACCAAAGGCCACAGAACCTCCCTGTGGAACCCCGGTCACAGAACCCCACTGTGGAGCCCAGGTCACAGAACCTCTGTTGAACCCAGGTCACAGAACCTCCCTGTGGAACCCCGGTCACAGCCCCTCTGTGGTACGATTATATCTGTTCTGAGACGTGGGGCCACCATGTCCTTGCCAACAGTCCTGAACTAAAGCGAGGCGCAGATAGGACTTACTGCTCGAGGATGAATCCAGGTGGACCGGGACTGTTGAACCCCGGGCCCTGGGGCCCTGCCCCTTGTGCTCCATGCTGTTGTATTGTTACCAAAGTGGCCCCTCTTTGCCCCCAGGAGAGAGGACTTTATTACGTTTTCACGGCTCAGTCATGCAGCGGACTGAGCCCCGGCGACAGAGCCAAGGAGTGTCAACAGAGGACAAGCTCACACGGAACATTATTAAACACAACAAGCCCCATCGATTGGCCGCCAGCCACCGACAGCCCGCGTCCCGGGCGCTAGACCAAGGTGATGGAGAGCTTTGATGAGGAACCGTGTCGAGAACTTTGTAATGGATGCCCTGCCTTGAGACGGATATGGGAAATGGAGAAAGTGTGCGTGAAGCGCTTCAGGCTCAACACACAGCGGCCGGTGGAGGACGTAATCCAAAAAGTGACATGACCATTCATTCATACGCACACACCGACGGCGGAGTCAGCCACGCAGGGCGACAGGCAGCTCGTCAGGAGCAGTCAGGTCAGGGTTTGGCGTCTCGCTCTGGGACACCTCGGCACTCATCTAGGAGGAGCCGGGGATCGAACTAGCAACCTTCCGGTTATCAGTCAACCTGCTCTACCTCCTGAGAGGGACGTCCGTGTGGAGTTACCATGGTGTTGCGTCCTCATTTGCAAATGATTACAATCCATAGCGTTGCTCTCTGCACGCGCCGCTTTTAATTAAATATGGCTGTTATCAATTCACTGCTCCCTCCGCTCCACTAAATCTAATGATGGCATCACCTCTTGTATCGGAGCAAGAATAAATAAGGAAAAGGAGTTGAATGTTCATGAGTTAAAGATGCTCTGCCCACGTTACAGAGCACCCCCCCCCCCCCCCCCCCCCCCCCCCGCTTGAGACCACATGACCCGCACAACTTCCTGTCAGACGTACTGTTTGGAAACAAATTCACCAGGACACAGGGGTGCGTGTGCGTTTGTTTGTCTGAGTTTATCAACTGAGTAAAGGTTTTGGGGGAGGAGGGTTATTGGGGGAGGGGGGGGGGGGGGGGGGTGACCTGTCCCTGACTGACAACGCTGTAATTGAATACCCCGTCTACTCGTTCCAGCCGAGCATGTGGGAAGGGGAACCCCCCCTCCTTCCCCACCCACACACACACACACACACAAACACCAACACACACACACACACGCACACACGGCCCTGCCTTTGGGTCTGCTTGGAGAGCATGAGACCTCTGGACAAACTGACCACCCTGGTTGGACTGACTGTTCCACCTCCCTCTTTCTCCCTTCCTCCCCCCCTCCCTCCCTCTCAGTGTCTCCCTCCTCCTTCCTGTGGATCTAGTTTCTGTGTTTGAAAGAGAGTTGGATCTGAAGTTCTGGAGTGATGCGGAGTGACATGATACACTGAAGATGATTAATGAAAGGAAATAAGAGAAAAAATGTGTTCCTCCTCATAAGACAAGCTGGGCTGATTAACATGCGGGAGGGTGCTCTGATTACCCCCTCCCCCGCTGCACCGGGGGTGGGGTGTGTGTGTGTGTGTGTGTGTGTGTGTGTGTGTGTGTGTGTGTGTGTGTGTGTGTGTGTGTGTGTCCATTTGAAAGTCAGATTTAGGTTCTTTCTCCGTCTGTTTGTCTTTTTCTCACAAACTCATCCCACTCCCTATCTTTCTCCACCTCTGTACGTGTCTCTCTCTCTCCATCCCTCCAGCCCCCCACACCCCTCCCTCCAGCCCCCCCCACCTCGCTCTAAGCTGTCTGTTAGTTCTACACCAGTGCACCCACTCCCTATTTCATCCCAGTAGGAGTCTCCTGAGTATCAGCTCACCTAGACAGCATCGCACGGACAGAGTGCACGGGACAGAGTGCACGGGACAGAGTGCACAGTACAGAACCAATTGTTTCCATTGTACTCATCGATAAGAGAAATGTTAATAGAAACTCAATGTTAAATACAGATTAATTGTATAGGTCAGAAATGAAGACAAATAAAACGCAAATGAAAGAAAGTGTGTGTGTACGCGCGCACACACACACACACACACACACACACACACACACACACACACACACACACACACACACACACACACACACACACACACACACACACACACACACACACAAAATGTCATAAATAATCAAATTATAATAAATATGCAAAATGATTATAAAAAAATCAATGCAAAATAATTCCAAAAAGTCAATATGTGTCTCTGATAATCACTATAATCATCAGTATCATAGCCTGGCTTCTTCTCATTAAAATTCATGATTCATATTTCATCCAGGCATTCTTGGTAAACAAACATCTTGAAATGGAAAAATAAAATGACCACGTGTCTCTGCCCTGAACCCTGAAAACAATCTCAGTAGAGCAGCTTTCTTTGGTCAATATACTGCAGGTATTATCTCATTAAATTATTGAATTAACATCTTACAAGCCAGCTCTTGTCGCGCCCACACCAAATCAAACTGTAATCAAAAGTTAATGAAAAACAAACAGCTCCAACTCTATGGCGGGCTCCACTCGGCTCAACGCTAACGCCGCCGCGCTCAGAACTGAGGCGTTTATTGGAATATTAGCCAACTAGCAAACTTCACACACGCAGGTCAACAACTGAATGTTAATTAATAAACAAAACTGCAACAACAACCGTCCCCGCAGAATCATCTGAAAGAGGCGTCGAAGTGCTCTTGAAATCGTTTAGATGCACGATTCCTATTTGTTTACCGGTCTGGGGTCCGGAGGGGGGAGATGATTACTCAAAACAATATTAGCATATCAAATATTGGACTGCATTTTGGCGGGAGTTTGCCCTGTAAAAGAGTCCCCCCCTGATTGCTCTGTTGTTGACCAAACAGACGGCTCTTCACCGGTGTCAACTCGTTTATTAGTGTCAACACGCCTTACCTGTCCAGGTAAACAGCCTCACGCTTTCCAACGCTTAGAGAGGGAGCCTTTAAACGACACCAGCCCAATTTAAACCTGATCACGTTCAACACTTCTAAGTTCAATGCCTTGAGTCGAGTTGAGGTCGTTTACACAACAGACGCTCACTCTTTCCAAAGTCAAGGTAAGGTGAAAAGACGTCAACGAAGCTAAGCTAAGCTAACATCACTGTGTGTGTGTGTGTGTGTGCGGGGGGCACGAGCGGCAGGGTTTATATAACGCTGAGTCACGCTAGCAGGTGGCGTGCTACACGGTTAGCGTGGCCGCCCTCAGGGCTCTCTGATGAACGCTAGCATCAGCAGGAAGCCCGTCAGGATAACACAGCTGTACGCCAAAACTGGTCATCCTGTGCGTGCGTGTGTGTACGTGCGCATACACAGTTGAGCGTGCAGAGATGTGACGCATTCATCCGAACTCTAAGTGACGTGTGGAGTACCTGGTGGGGGAGCAGCGAGCGGGCTGTGTGTGTGTGTGTGTGTGTGTGTGTGTGTGTGTGTGTGTGTGTGTGTGTGTGTGTGTGTGTGTGTGTGTGTGTGTGTGTGTGTGTGTGTGTGTGTGTGTGTGTGTGTGTGTGTGTGTGTGTGTGTGTGTGTGTTCACCAACCACCATGGCTGCCAAGGAGCCCAGCCCCTTACGAGGTGAAGCGGTCAGTCCTCCAGGGGCCCTGAGGGTCTTAAGGAAGACCACCTGGACCTGAGGGTCTAAAGGAAGACCACCTGGACCTGAGGGTCTAAAGACAGACCACCAGGACCTGAGGGTCTAAAGGAAGACCACCTGGACCTGAGGGTCTGAACACAGACCATCTGGACCTGAGGATCTAAAGACAGACCACCAGGACCTGAGGGTCTAAAGGAAGACCACCTGGACCTGAGGGTCTAAAGACAGACCACCTGGACCTGAGGATCTAAAGACAGACCACCAGGACCTGAGGGTCTAAAGGAAGACCACCTGGACCTGAGGGTCTAAAGGCAGACCAGGGGATACAGCCAGCAGGGCTTATCACGCATGCATGAACACACTGGCTGTGTGTGCACCTATGAACACACTGGCTGTGTATGCACATATGAACACACTGCACATATGTGAAGTATTTATGTACTATGAACCCACTGTGTGTGAAGTATGAACCCACTGCGTGCAGCATGTATTCAGGAAGCCCCTTGTATGATGGTCCACATGTTGTTCAGCATTAATCTGATCTACTAGAAGATAGCGTCACATTAAAAGGTCTGTTCTTCTGAGGTCCTTCCGGGTCCATAAAGACCCTCGGGGCTGTGGTCACTCCTGAGGCGTTCAGATGACTCAAACAACAACACAAATCCACTGATTAATGGCTGAATAACATTAATCCATTCCCCTGGCTGGAAGGACAATGACTGATTTAAAACTGAGCCGTCTAGAAATCATTAGGCCTCATTGGTATTGGCTACGGGGAGGGCGTTTACTAAGCTAGATTCATTACCAGCAGATGTGTGAGAAGTCCAGGTCTAGCTGGTCCAGGTCTAGGTGGTCCAGGTCCAGCTGGTCCAGGTCTAGGTAGCCCAGGTCTAAATAGTCCAGGTCTTAATAGTCCAGGTCTAAATAGTCCAGGTCTAAATAGTCCAGGTCTAAATAGTCCAGGTCTAGGACCACCCGCTGCAGTCCTCAGCTCATAGCGTCTGTTCCACATCAGGAGGACCAGGTCTCCTGGAGACCCCCGGTTAGGGCGGACCACCGCGTGGTCAACACCAGGAGGACCGGGTCTCCTGGAGACCCCCGGTTAGGGCGGACCACCGCGAGGTCCACACCAGGAGGACCGGGTCTCCTGGAGACCCCCGGTTAGGGCGGACCACGGCGCGTGGTCAACACCAGGTGGACCGGGTCTCCTGGAGACCCCCGGTTAGGGCGGACCACCGCGAGGTCCACACCAGGAGGACCGGGTCTCCTGGAGACCCCCGGTTAAACCGCATTACTGCTCACTGACGAGATTAGAAAACCACTTCTGGGAAGTGAAACTCATGCCCACACGGTATAGAGCACCTCTGGAATATTGTTTGACTTAATGTTCAGCAGCATTGGATGAAATGCTTGAGAATAAAGTGGACCGACGCAGTGAGGAACTGAATGTGCTTTATGCAATATAAATATAAAAAAGACATCAAATATATACAATAACATTACAATCGCAATCACTCTAAAGAAATGTTCAGAAGGGTCTGAAACTCATTCCCTCCACACTGAGAGGATTAGCCAGAAATCCAGAGACTTAATTCCTGTATCATTTGGGGAGCGTCTAATAATACTCTCCTGAAACATGGGCCGCTGTAAAGCACTGGGCTCAGGGATTAAGACCACGACACGCCAGTGGTTATGAGGGTCCCCCGGCCGTCAGACTGCGGAGGATCCTGAGCCAAGAGGACTCACGGCGGTGGGGGTCAGAGGTCAGGAAGGGAGCGACGGCCGCACCACTCACAGGATGTTCTACAAGGCCAAGAGGTGGCTGTGGTGTACAGGCAGGCACGCACTGCCCCAGCACCGCGACATTACAGGAGAACCAGGAGACTGTTCTACAATGTAACCAGACCAACCCGTCCATCCACACCCTCTCTCCCCTCCCCCACTCATCATCAGGGTTGCTGTGGCAACCGCAGACCATGGAACAGCCTGTAGTGAAAGGTCACGGAAGCCCGCGCCCCCCCCCGCCCGTCGGTGGAAACACCGGCGCTTGATGTTGAGGAGAAGTTGGGAAAAGAGAAAGTGAGCGAAAGAAAGAGTGCACGGAGAATGTGAAAAAAAACAACGACGAAAGCATGAAAGAGAGAATAGAGGAAGAGAAGCCGACCCATCCGTCTCCGAGGGGCCCTGACCCGGAGCCTCCACCACAGCGTGGTGTGGCGGGTCCTTCTGATTATTCGGATCCCTCCCCGTCTCATTTGGGCGTCCTGTCTGCTGCTGGGGGCTGTCGGCCGGCCCCCTCCATCAGCCCGGCCTCGTGTGGAGAGCGGCCGTCCCTGAGCAATCCTGAGAGCAGTCTGAGCGCTGATAGAGGGGCTCATTACACAGGGGCCCGCCAGCACATCCTTACATTAGGACCACAACCACCAGCCGGAAGACCACTTTAACGCTCAACACCACCGCCGTGGCAGAGGAGGCTGACCCCGTCACACATCCCCGATATCACTCCAATCACACATCCGATATCACTCCAATCACACATCCAATATCACTCCAATCACACATCCAATATCACTCCAATCACACATCCAATATCACTCCAATCACACATCCAATATCACTCCAATCACACATCCCCAATATCACTCCAATCACGAATCCAATATCACTCCAATCACACATCCCCAATATCACTCCAATCACAAATCCAATATCACTCAAATCACACATCCCCAATATCACTCCAATCACACATCCCCAATATCACTCCAATCACGAATCCAATATCACTCCAATCACACATCCCCAATATCACTCATCCCAAATATAACTCAAATCACACATCCCCAATATCACTCCAATCACACATCCAATATCACTCCAATCACACATCCCCAATATCACTCCAATCACGAATCCAATATCACTCCAATCACACATCCCCAATATCACTCATCCCAAATATCACTCCAATCACGCATCCCCAATATCACTCCAATCACACATCCAATATCACTCCATTCACACATCCCCAATATCACTCATCCCAAATATAACTCAAATCACACATCCCAAATATAACTCAAATCACACATCCAATATAACTCAAATCACACATCCAATATCACTCCAATCACACATCCCCAATATCACTCATCCCAAATATCACTCCAATCACGCATCCCCAATATCACTCCAATCACACATCCAATATCACTCCATTCACACATCCCCAATATCACTCATCCCAAATATAACTCAAATCACACATCCCAAATATAACTCAAATCACACATCCAATATAACTCAAATCACACATCCCCAATATCACTCCAATCACACATCCAATATCACTCCAATCACACATCCCCAATATCACTCATCCCAAATATCACTCCAATCAGACATACCAATACACCTTCCAATCAAATATCCCAAATATCACTCCAATCCCACATCCCCAATATCACTCCAATCACACATCCAATATCACTCCAATCACACATCCAATATCTCTCCAATCACACATCCAATATCACTCCAATCACACATACCAATACACCTTCCAATCCCATATCCCCACTATCACTCCAATCCCACATCCCCAATATCACTCCAATCCCCAATATGATTTATCATCACACATCCAAAATATAATTTCATCACACATCCCCAATACGCCTTCCAATCACACATCCCCAAGATGACTTCTAAACACACTGCACCAATATCACTTTCACCATTTTGTTATTGTATAAAAAAAAACATACGACTATTATTAGGTAGATACCAATACCCCAATAAACCCAAAATGTGGTACTGCACTCAAAGGTGGCGCTGTTTAAAAAAATTATGAACCAGCCTTATTTCTCCTTACCAGATTGACTGTCCTGGATTCAAAATTCTTTCATCATATTAATCTCTAAAATCCGATGCATCTTTTTCACCCTGGTCTTCTGCTCTAAAAATGTTTACTTTTCCCACAATTTCATAGAAAAAGCCCAATCGTCCACAATGTACTCTTTTAAGAAAGCCCTTAATTCTCTTGTGAAATGTGTGCTTGGAGTTTTCTTGATGTTCTGTGCTGAACAATAGACATTTTCACCATGTGAATGAGGTTTCACACAGTTCAGGAATGTCAGTGGCTCAATGGGATATTGCCTTGTACTGGCGATCCTTAGGTTGAGAGTTTGAATCCTGATTAGAGCATTATGAACAAGCTGAACATGACATTCTGTCATTGCCACTCATTTAAGAAACACAACATTGAACAGCACCTGAAATTCATCAGGCAATCAACATTCCGGCTCATTAGTTTCCAAGAATCTGACTGCCAAGACACAGTATGGCATTAAGGGGAACTTCTTCGTTAACCATTTTTCCTTCATAATTAACTCTGTCACATTTATATTTCTTCCTTTAGTATTCTTGACTACAAATGTTTAATTTCCCCAGAGTTTCAAAGATGTTTCAGGTATTAAGAAAGCCCTTAATTTACTTGAGGAATTCATAATAATATGTCATATTTATATATCTACCATTAGTGTGTTCTTGACTTTTAATTTTGCTCGGACCCCGTTAATCACCGCTTGCAGTTATATTTTTGTATTTACTGTTGACACAATCACAAATCCGAAATCCCCAATATAACATGATCACAGCCACTATAACTAATTCAGTATTTTGATTACACAATCACACAACCAAAAAAGGACTTATTCTGTATTAACTGTTCAAATCCAATAAAACATCCCCAATATTAGGTATGTACAGTTCAAATCCAATCACACATCCAATATTAAGTATTTACTGTTCATATCCTATCACTCATCCAATATTACATTTACATTCAGAAGATGCTTTTATCCAAAGATACAATGAAGAGAAACTCACATTCCTTGTTCCACATCCACTGACTCAGCGATTCTTAAGGAATACCGACGCTGCACCTCCTTCATAGTCTGCATGACGGATCAAACGTCTTTTCAAGAGGTTCCCACCATGATGAAGCGATTCAGGACCCCCACTCAGAGCCCTCTACAGCATCAGAGGAGTTCTTCCACATGCTGCTCCTCCACGAGGAGCATGTGGGTTTTAGAGGCCTCGCACCATGAAGGGTGTTGAGCACAAGACTGGACCAAAACCAACACTATGAGCTGGACCACAAGCAAGACCAGGATCTGGACCACAACCAACACTAGGATCTGGACCACAAGCAAGACAAGGATCTGGACCTCAAGCAAGACTAGGATCTGGACCTCCACCAACACTAGGATCTGGACCTCCACCAAGACTAGGATCTGGACCTCAACCAAGACTAGGATCTGGACCTCAACCAAGACTAGGATCTGGATCACAAGCAAGACCAGGATCTGGACCTGAACCAAGACTAGGATCTGGACCTCAACCAACACCAGGATCTGGATCACAAGCAAGACCAGGATCTGGACCTCAACCAACACCAGGATCTGGATCACAAGCAAGACCAGGATCTGGACCTCAACCAAAACTAGGATCAGGACCACAACCAAGACTAGGATCTGGACCTCAACCAACAGAGGGACCACCCAGATTAAAGACCACCATTGTGAGTGTTTGTGTATGTATACATCAGTGTGTGTGTGTGTGTGTGTGTGTGTGTGTGTGTGTGTGTGTGTGTGTGTGTGTGTGTGTGTGTGTGTGTGTGTGTGTGTGTGTGTGTGTGTGTGTGTGTGTGTGTGTGTGTCTGTGTGTGTCCATCTCTAACTAAAAATTGGCAGACACATCACGTTTCAATCCATAATCAACTACAGAATGCTGGGGGCCAAATGAGGGCAGAAGGTAGGCCATTTGAACATGGGGCGTATCAAAGGGCTGGTGACGACCGTGGCTGGTGGAGCTTCATTTGAATACACGCTCCATGATGGTTTAATTAAAGAAGGCGTGCGTCACTAATAGTCGACATGTGGCTGAATCTTCACCTTCCAGAAAGAGGAAATCACAGCCCAGGAAATAAATGGAGATGTGGGGGAGGGAATGAAACCTCCACTCAATCAACCTCCATTAATGATGTCTTCGGCAGCAGGAAATGACACGCACGCCTCAGCGACGATATGATGATCACTCAGGAAGATCAACCAAACAATACCAACGCTCCCATCCAAATCGGATCCGGTGCTTGGAATATATACCTAGGAAAAAGGTGTATAGACTGTAGTTAGTGTATACACTGGGAGCTAGGTGTATATAGCCTGTAGTTAGTGTACATACACTGTGAGCTAGGTGTATAGACTGCAGTTAGAATAGAGACTTTATTGTCATTGCACGTGTCACAAGTACAGAGCAGCAAAAATACCAATACACTGGAAGCTAGGTGTATAGACTAGACTGTAGTATATACACTGGAAGCTAGGTGTATAGACTGTAGTATATACACTGTGAGCTAGATGCATAGATTGTAGTATATACACTGGAAGCTAGGTGTATAGACTGTAGTATATACACTGTGAGCTAGGTGTATAGACTGTAGTATATACACTGTGAGCTAGGTGTATAGACTGTAGTATATACACTGTGAGCTAGGTGTATAGACTGTAGTATATACACTGTGAGCTAGGTGTATAGACTGTAGTATATACACTGTGAGCTAGGTGTATAGACTGTAGTATATACACTAGGAGCTAGATGTATAGACTGTAGTATATACACTAGGAGCTAGGTGTATAGACTGTAGTATATACACAGTGAGCTAGGTGTATAGACTGTAGTATATACACTAGGAGCTAGATGTATAGACTCTAGTTAGTGTATATACACTGGGAGCTAGGTGTAAAGATTCTAGTAAGTGTATATACAGGTGTTAGGAGTATAGACTGTAGTGTATATACATTATGAGCTAGGTGCATCGACTGTGGTAAGATGGCATACATATCTGAGCTCCACAGGGTGTACATTAATTATTCAGAGCAGAGAAGGTGACGAGGGTAGGAACCATCATCCTCCATCATGGGTTCCTCGTTGACTAAACAACGCCAGAGTCCCCCTCTCTCAGAAGCAGCTCTGAGCATCTAATTAGCAACAGAAGCCATTAGTAAAACGCCCACACTCGGCTCCGCCGTCCACGGCAGCACCAGAGATTATTCCTGAAACCACTTCATTTCATAATGATAGTTTTTATTATTTTGGTACTAAAATATCATAATTAAAGTGTAATGGTCACATGGCTAAGCCTGCCCTGGTGTTCAAGTGAGCTGAACTGGGACACCAGGCTAAATCCCATTACATCCTCAACAATGCTAATCCTTGAAAGCAATAAGTAGCTATTAAAAGTTCAAAAATTCACTGGGATGAAAAAAGCGGATACGCAAATAACGGGATTAGGGATATAAAAATGTGGCCAGCTGGATGCCTTCCGAGATACGAAACGCTACAGTACAAACATTAGAAAGCCTCCACCTCCAGTCGGCTATACTCCAGGAGGTCAGTCGTGTTACACTGGTGCCTACTGGAGAGCACCTGCGTTGAGTTCAGCCTACACGCCGTTGTACATGTTGGAACATACCAGTTTGCACTAAACTTACACTTTGGTAAGGGGGACAGGAAATTGGCTTTCAGAAACATGAATCCAATATTGTTTCTAATGTATTCAATGTAAGATATGTATTAACATTGTGTTAATATTAGATCATCTTTATTCTCATTAGAAGATAACGGGGAAAATATCCATAATCCATATAGTCATAGAAGCAAGAGTCCAGCGGTCTCTGGGCAGTGAGTGACTCATAAGCCTTATTACCTCTTCTCATCCATTATAGAGAACCTCATAACACCAGGTTCAACATCTCCAGCGCTGTGCAGTTCACACCCAACATCTGACACCTTCTACTGCATACTTCACATCTCGCCCAATGAGTCCAGGGTGAACCGAAGGGGGGGCCGGCTCCCAGGGGTGGGGGGAGGGTGGGGGGGGCTGTAGGTGGGAGGTGGGAGGGGGGGGTGCTGGCCTAGCAGAGAGCAGGGCGATAATTCGCTTCTGAAGACTTTTTTTGGCACATACTACATTACCGGGGCTGCAGAGATTGCGGTGTCCGTCTTTGGGGTCCAAGGCACCAAGACAATTACAGAAGTAAGCCATGCATATCACTCACTCCCCAGAACACCACCCCCACACCCCCACACGCCCACACACACACACACCCACCCACACACACACACACACCCACACAATGGAGAAAAAAGACATAACCTTGTTTAGGGAAATTGGAGGCAGTGGCAGTTATTTATTACCCATAACCCCTAGCTCATTACCAGCCTGCGTCACCTTTAATTTGGAGGCGTCAGCCCCGTTCGCTTCACCTCTCGACGCATCACGGCTCGGAGACGCGCCGCGAAAACGCCGCCTGAAGAGCGGCAAAATAATAAATAAACCTGAACCAAGGAGCTTTGATCTGAGGAGCAGAGCGCTGCATTTAGAGCGTCTGGATCCTCACGATGACGGCCGGGACGCGCCCGCTAACGACAGCGCTAAGAGGACGTGTGACAGCTAATTATCCAGACGTCGGCCGCACGCAGGCCGCCGGCGTTTGGCACCGGCGTCTCTTCTCGCGCACGCCGCCCGTCTCTGGCCAGGAGAGCCGGGGGTTCTCAGAGTTGCCAGTGAAACATTGAAACGCGCCCAACCCTTGGAATGTTGTGAAGTTGGAGACCAAAGCATTGTCTCAGCGGGGCTCTGAAGCATCCATCTTGTTTAGCGCTGATGTGAGGAGTACCTGGTCAAGGCTGGAGAACTGGAGCGGGTCCCAGACGCTGGGAGGACACCGTCACACACACGAGCATGCAGTCATACAGCACGCATACTCTCAAGTGCACACAATGTACACACACACACACACACACACACACACACACACACACACACACACACACACCTTCATATAGCACGCATACTCACAAATGCACACAATGTACACACACGCACACACCTTCATATAGCACGCATACTCACAAATGCACACAATGTACACACACACACCTTCATACAGGACGCATACTCTCAAACGCACACACACCGCCAGCCGCCAGCCGCCCCCCCCCCCCCCCCCCCCCCCCGGAGAAACAACATTGGATTGTTGGATGAGGAGAAGCCTCTTCTTTAATCGTGTGAGGGACATGGAGGCGGCACAGCAGCAGCACCAAGAACCAAACACTGAAGAGCTCCACAACAGCGGCTGGCAGACTCCTACTCTACCTACCTGTCATAATAAAAGCCCCTCCACCCTCCCAACACACTAATGTATTATTTACCATCATAAAATTACCATCGATCTAACCCAAGACTAGAGTACAAACTATACTACCAACTGTCCCTCCTTATGTATCTACATCTAGCCGTGCCTCATCGCGACGAGTAATACTCCACCATTGACTCCTCCCACAACATGGATGCTAGCCTAAAATCCACCGAACTTTCGCAGACGTTCGCAAAAATCACTGCAGAGCCAGAAGACAAAATAATGTCATCCTAGGGCTGGGCGATATATCGAATATATGCGATGCATCGCGAGATGTTCTCCAGGGGATCTTTAAAATGCCCCTGTCGCGAACATCGAATACAAATTCGCACGCAATGTTTCTTTTTGCCGCCGCCGGCATACTCGTGCTTTCACGCGACGGGGCGACAAGATCTCATACAAAGTGAACGATGCGAATTTCGCGTGATGACAGCCAATCAGCGTTCAACAGCGTGGCCACTGAGTGACATGTGTAACGTAACAGCCAACCAGCGTTCAACCGTCAAACTCGGTGCAGTGGAGTCCGGGGGCAACTGCAGCATGTGACGTGATTGTTGCCGTTTGCGACTCCCGGAGCTCTATATATAATATATAATATAATATAATTGTTTATATAATATCACGGCCAAAAGCTCTGTGCGCCTCCGGATGGCCGTAGCGTGGGGAGCTCATAGGGATTGGGCTTCTCGGGGTTTGTTTAACGCACAGCGTTCCCTACTCTCGCTCTTTCCTGTGGCTCTCTAAACACACTCACTCCCCCCGCCCATTGCGAGTCCACGAGATTCTCATGGACGCGCGTGTGTGACGTAGTCTGGAAGGCGCGCTGCTGTAGGTGTCTGTACCTCCGACCGGTGAGTGAGAACAGCCAGAGAGAGAAAAAAGGATGGAAACTGAGAAACTGCTATTCTTTCGGAAAAAGAATAGCACTGGATCCTTCGTCTGGCAGTGTATATATAATAATTATTATTCAAACTGTTAATAAATAATTAACGGTTTGAATAAATGCTGTGTTGGTAAATCTAACTTGCTGCGATTTTCCTTTTCTTATGTGCAAGTTCTAAATTGTTCCAATAGAAAGCACTAATGAGTTTAAACAATATGTTGTTTCATGTAATCTACATGCAGACTTATGTTTCAGTAATACTAGAATTATTACTGACGTAACATTATGCCAGACATGGTTGAATCGAGCATTTATGATGTGCTCTAGAGGAGTTTCAAAATATATCGAGATATATATCGTGTATCGAGATATAGTAAAAACATATGGAGATATTCATTTTGGCCCAGCCCTGTCATCCTACATCTTACGCCGTAATACACTAAAGCATTGATCAGGTACTACCCATCAAACCCTTATTGATCACAGCCTCAGGTACTGCCTAACACACCATTATTGATCACAGCTACTACCCATCACACTAATATTGATCACAGGTACTGCCTATCACACCAATACTTCATTGATCACAGCTACTGCCTATCAGACCCTTAATGATCACAGGTACTTCCTATCACAGCAGTACCACATTGGTCACAGGTACTGCCTATCACAGCAGTACCACATTGGTCTCAGGTACTACCTATCACAGCAGTACCACATTGGTCTCAGGTACTGCCTATCACAGCAGTTCCACATTGGTCTCAGGTACTGCCTATCACAGCAGTACCACATTGGTCTCAGGTACTGCCATCATAGCCCTCTGCTCCTGTGTTCCTCCCACGTTGGGGGAGTCCCCCTCCCCCAGGCAGCAGTGATCTCACCCCCCTGTAGAGCCCACCCTTCAGAGAGCAGCCAATGAGAGCGAGGCGAGCCCCTAATGAGGATTAATATGTTACACTGAGGTAGCGAGTGGCACAAATACCACCCCCCCGGGGAGATGGACTACATAGCACAGCCGCCCAACCACTGCCTGCTCCCGGGAGACCCAGGGGGGGGGGGGGGGGGGGGGGGGGTGCCGGGGGACTGCTGTCTGTACTGAGATCTTGCTGAGCGCAGGGGAAAAACTGCTTTACTGTGCGAGTGTGTGGGTGTGTGTGTGAGTGTGTGTGAGTGTGTGTATGTGAGTGTGAGTGCGTTCCTCGATGTGAAACCGAGACCAGATCAAAAGCTAAAGTGGTCCGGTGACCATGGTGCCGGTAACCACCGGTCTGAGGGCCGACAGCAGGGCAGCTAAACTCTGGCTGAATCCCGGCGGTCCGTGGCGACCAGTTGGAGGAGGATGCTCTAATCTGTCTGTGTGCCTGTGCGTTTGTGCGTGTGTGCGTGTGCACGCGTGTGCGCCTGCGTTTGTATTCAGCGTGACTCCGGACAGCAGAGTCGGTCACGGCCGAATGGGCAGCCAGGGCTCAGACCCAACTACCCTCTGCTCCAGGGCCGGGAGTGGCTCCTCAGGGCCGCGACCCCCCCCCCCCCCCCACCGACCCACCGGGCCGGGGGCCAGGACAGGCCCTGCAGCGGACCGTTGGCTGGGCTTTAAACGCTGACCGGACCTGGGGCGGAGACCCAGAGCTGCAGCATCACGGTCCACGCTCTACAGAACAGAGCGGTTCACTCTCTACAGAACAGAGCGGTTCACTCTCTACAGAACAGAGCGGTCCACTCTCTACAGAACAGAGCGGTCCACTCTCTACAGAACAGAGCGGTTCACTCTACAGAACAGAGCGGTTCACTCTCTACAGAACAGAGCGGTTCACTCTCTACAGAACAGAGCGGTTCACTCTCTACAGAACAGAGCGGTTCACTCTCTACAGAACAGAGCGGTTCACTCTACAGAACAGAGCGGTTCACTCTCTACAGAACAGAGCGGTTCAATCTCTACAGAACAGAGCGGTTCACTCTACAGAACAGAGCGGTTCACTCTCTACAGAACAGAGCGGTTCAATCTCTACAGAACAGAGCGGTCCACTCTCTACAGAACAGAGCGGTTCACTCTACAGAACAGAGCGGTTCACTCTCTACAGAACAGAGCGGTTCACTCTACAGAACAGAGCGGTTCACTCTCTACAGAACAGAGCGGTTCACTCTACAGAACAGGGCGGTTCACTCTCTACAGAACAGAGCGGTTCATTCCTTAAAGAACAGCTTGTTAGCCATATAGGCAATGTTAGCGTCCGCGGGTTTGATTCCGTCCTGTGCTCCACCTCTCTCTCTCTACCCTCCATCTCGTCCGTAGAAACCCAGCACAACTAATACTGGACGACCACAGCAGACACATGCCTGTCGTCACAGTGCTGGTGTTTGCGGAGTCACCCGTCTGGTCCCTCCTCGACGGCACTTCATCAAAGTCTCGCCCAGCCGGGCTTCCCTTGGCAGAGAGTTGCCTCGCTGAAAGGGGCACCCTGGAAACGCCCCGGTCACAAGTGGTGCGGTCGGACCAGCGATCAGTCGATCACATTATGTCACGCCCTCGCGCCGCCCGACACAGGACGTAATCATACTTGTAGAGATTTATGGGAGGTACTTTCATTAAAGCAAAAGCGATTTGTCACCGTGTTTTATGACCCCACCACCTGGTGGCCCGCTGCTTTCAAAGACAGATTTAATCCCCCAGCAGGATAACTCTGCTGGCGGTCCCAACAGGGCCGCCGTTAGAGCGCCTGGCGGAGGGAGTGTCAGAGGGCCGGCGTCGCCCGACAACAGGCCCTCTGCACGGGATGGGATCCAAACGGAGTCGTCAACACGGCCCCGTATTAATTGTGTTCCTGTCTGCTCCCAGTTAATTACAAAGCGCCCAGAGAGAGGCGGCGGCGGCGGCGCACTCCACTTCCCACTCGTGTGTCACCTTTCATTTCAATCCCCCAAAACGTTTAAATGGCCGCTGCGCTGGATGCTCCTGCGGCTTTGCATCACTGTCACTCCAACTGAAGAAACCCACAACCCCTCCGCTCCAACCGGCTCCCCCCCCCACCCCCCTGCCCTCCCTCCCCCCCCCCCCCCCCGGCCCCTTGCGGAGCCATGTCTGGGCTCCGGCTGCGTCCAGCCTCGACACAAACTCAATTACGGCGGTCCAATTACAAAGTATCTGGTGGCGTCTGAGTGAAGCTCAAACCGCGAGCGCTGCGGAACGCAGAGATGCGTCATCGCTGGGAGGAGAGGGAGGGAATTAAAGTGTCTCTCAGATGGATAGGGCTGGTAGCTCTGCACCCCCGAATACCTGCACCCCTCCTCCTGCCAGCCCCTGGAAAACCTTCTGTCGTCGCTAGCTCACCGAGCTTGTGTTCGCTAGTGTTAGCGTATGCCACCAACGCCAATTCATACCTGCATACACATCTCCATAGCCATACTGAAGCAACGCCAAAAAACGAAAACGCCACATCGGAACACGTTCACATCGGAACACGGTCACATCGGAACACGGTCACATCGGAACACGGTCACATCGGAACACGGTCACATCGGAACACGTCACATCGGAACACGTCACATCGGAACACGGTCACATCGGAACACGTCACATCGGAACACGGTCACATCGGAACACGTCACATCGGAACACGGTCACATCGGAACACGTCACATCATTCTTAAAGTAGCGGTTCCAATGAGAGTGGTCGTTGCTAACAGCTGGGTGCCAAGTACCTGGAAAACTGTGCAACAACAGTCTTCCCTTTTGGTGCTCTTGTCATCAATAAATATATAATTCAATATGGCAATTTGGTTCATGTCATTTTATCTGCGGGGGCGTAAACACTTTCTGGAGGGAATCAAACCCCTAGCCCTAACTCTAAAAAGGCTACACAATATACACCGTAATCACAGAATCAAAAGTACATCTACTGAGTGTTGCGGTCTTTCCATCCTGTCCTAAAAACCTAAGTTCCGTCGCCGTGGCTGGCTGGGTTAGGATAACATGGTTACGGTAGCGCCATCACACCTGCTGATGCTGCTCGTCTCCACGTTGGAGGGAACAGAGAGGGATGGCCCTTTCTCTTCTGCTCCCTCTCAATACGCCTCCGTACATCCTACCTGCAGCACAGCATTAACCGAGAGACGTGATAAGAGAAGGGACATAAACAGGCTCCAGATGCAGGACTCTGAGCTGCAGCAGACCAGAGTGTTCCCCGGCCACTCCGAGCGTTTGAAGCCAAACCGTTGGAACCCTGCTTTAAGAACTCTCACGAGGAGGACCACGTGGCTAAGGAGAACAGCGCCGAAACCGCACATTCAACCACGCAAATATTATCACAAAGCAGTTGTTTTCAATTTCCGTCTCCGTGTTGTTAATTTGGCTCCCGGGCGGTAATGACTACAACTTCAAAAGACACGGGGAGAACGTGTGAGGAGCCTTGAGGGAAGCGGCGAGGTTAAAACGAGGTCAGCGCGCTGTAATCGCGGGGATCTGAGACTTTGCACCAAAATATATATTCCCCCTGGGGTTCGGCGCATTTCTGTTGGGTTTCGCACAGCGCTACACCAGAGCCCCTCCTGCTAGAATACACAGAACTCCAGCAGAGCCAAACAGTCTGATTATCATCCTCACATTCATACCGTGGTCCGTGCTTTTTACAAAAGGCATCACAGAGATAAACTCGTACACAAGTGATACTAAAATAAGCAGCCGCTTTGATCCCAACACAATAGTGGGGGGGGGGGGCCGGGGGGGGTTCCCACGACGCACGGCTCTGAGGACGTAGAGATGCTGGAGTGCACTGCAGCCAGCATGCACGCAGCGAGCGTGCACGGAGCGAGCGTGCACGGAGCGAGCGTGCACCGCAGCGAGTGTGCACGCAGCAGCAGCAGCAGCTGAGCTCTGAAATGCTGCAGAAGCGCATTTCCAGCGGGGGTCCACAGCACCAAGCCCCCCCCCTCCCAACCCCCCTAGCCCCCGCTGACTGCAGCGCTGGCTGCTGCATGCGGCGTGACCCACTTTCGGCTCCGCAGCAGAACGCACGGTACCTTATGCTGCCGTGGGATGCGGAGGGGGGGGGATCTATGAAGAAGAATAAATAATAATGATATTACAGCTGCTCACTCACGCACACACAGTCACACACACACACACACTCACATCCAGACACACCACCTTCTAGGCACATTGTTAAATAGAGCACCTGACAATGGCAATACCACCACACACACAATGCACACCACGCGTCAATCAGACAGACTGTACTGTAGAAACATAGTCACACATCAGGTTTGGTTGACAGGTATGTCTTAACAGAGATGTGTGTGTGTGTGTGTGGGGGGGGGGGGGGGGGGGGTGCAGGCTAGCATCCCTGTCAAAGCTTACAAAGCTAATCACCACCATGTCCACTACCCACAATCCTCCTCTGCTCTACGGTGCCCTGGCCAGAGGGCACGCCACTCTGGTCCCTCCATCCCTCCGATAGTGTCACAGCCTGTCTCGCTCGCTCTGATTGGCTGGGGATTCAAACAGTTTGTCAACAGAACAAGAGGACGGATGATTAATGACAACATGTTTTCTCATTTCAAATCTAATCTAGGAGGAGATGGACACACGTTATCAGGACTAATGGAAAGCTAAGAGCAATACAGCGCCTCTTCACAACATTAATGAGCGAGAGCGAGAGCGAGAGTAAAGAGGGCGAGAGAGAGAAAAGAGGAAGAGAGAGTGAGGTAAAAGAGGGAGAGAGGGACCAAGCCATAGACAGAGGGAAAGAACCCAGAGAGAGAACGAGAGACGGACACCTATGATCATTGTATAAGTTCTGAGCAGTTCCGGTTCTTTCTGGATTTCTAAGATACCAGAATACCTCAGAAGTCATTTTCAGCAGCAGGCTACATTTAACGCTTTAGGGGAAGTTTCAATGGAACGATGAATTATATATCTCAATACATTACCATATAGAATACCTTTTAATATGTATACATTAATATCTGCCTATATTAAAAAGATACAGATTAATCATGTACTTTATTCAACATATAGGCATCGGCCATAGCAACAGCTATACGTTCTGTCAACACTATAAATATATATCGACTTCACCATAATAGACTTTCAGAACACTGACGTTGGTTTAAACCTGTCCCCTTAGGAAGGGGAAGGTAAAGGTTAACTGATTACTGAATAAGCCTCATGATGTAAACTCCAACCGCAGCGGAGAACTGCCTCACTTTACAACAAGCAACAGACTCACTCGTCTCAGACATCTTACAACCACCCCCAAGATATCAACATCATTATTCATATTCATATTCATATACAGATGCTCTTCTCAAAGCAGCAGACCAGATCGGACCGTTTGCAGGTGAAAACATTGTATATTAACTGCCTGGCCAGTAGATTCTCCACTCATGAATGGATCATAATGAGCAGGTAGGGGTGAGGGGTCATGATACTCTAGGAGGCCGACAGGTAGACTGCTGACATGGGAGATCGAACCCAGAACCTTCACTGCGGTGGTCAAAGATCCTAACCAATAGTAGGACCAGTAGCAAAAAAACATTACAAAGAAAACACAGATGGATGGACTTAGTGAGGTCGTATTTGCACACAGTCCATTTCATTGAAGCGTGCTCCGGAAAGGTAAATAAATAACCCAAAGAGGGATGAATATATTTGAACACATCTGATCGGTGTTTGCTCGCTAGGCGAGCCACTCTGTATTTTTCCACTTCATTTGTATGTAAAAGTGATAAATACTGTGTGCTCTGGCCCCGGGCCAGACTAAACGCCTGCGGTAATTAATGAGAAGTTTAGGAGAAGCGCTGGACAAAAGCCGCCATCGTGGGCGTGGAGAGAGCACACAGAATCAATGATGGGCTTTCACCTTCACACGCTAAACGACTTCCTCTCTGATCTCTCCCAGCCACACACCCCTTGGGAGAGAG
Organism: Gadus chalcogrammus; assembly: GCF_026213295.1. Taxonomy (NCBI): domain Eukaryota; kingdom Metazoa; phylum Chordata; class Actinopteri; order Gadiformes; family Gadidae; genus Gadus; species Gadus chalcogrammus. The sequence goes on from NC_079432.1 coordinate 2,771,034, forward strand.
GACCCAGGAGCCTGATTGGACAGCAGCAGCAGGGACTCTGGTTGTGTGTGTAGCGGTGGTGTCTGATTGGTCAACAGCAGCAGGGACTCTTGTTGTGTGTGTAGCAGTGGCGTCTGATGCTCTGTGTGTGTATGTGTGTGTGTGTTCGCGCGGAGAAGCATGTGGGTCGAGACCTAAGGGCCACGACGCTGCGTGGGGGCCGACTGACAGATGGAAACACGTTACGGTGAACCAGGATGACAGCTCCGCTTAACACATCGATGACGGGGGACTTAAAAGTTTGTTCTGTAACTGGAGGAAGAACTCAACCTTCAGGTGGCGTTCCATCCACACATGAATAACTTCTTATGTACCAGACACTGACCGCTACACTTTAGATCTCTGGTAATGGCCAATTTACATCTAGGGCATTTAGCAGACGCTTTTATCCAAAGCGACTTACAAAGAGAAACAATACGTCTCTGTCGGTACAGTAAGGATGTTCATAGAACCAAGTGCCAAGCACAAACAATCGCTATAGGTTAACAGATTCCCCGACACAACGAAAAGTAGCTAGGATAAGACATAACATAACTAAGTCTGATTACTAAATACAACATACAATAAGTGCGTACATTAGGTGCCAGGACGTACAACACACAATAAGTGCGTGATAGGAGGGTTGGGTCAGAGGCTATGCAGAGTGTAGGTGAACTCTGAACAAGTGAGAGTCGAGTTCTTTGTGGAAGCTGGTGAGCGACTCTGTACGAGTATTATGAATGATGGCTCTGAGGCAGCTCCTTTAGACGGGATTCTCAATTCAAAATGGCCGCATTATAAATGCCAAGCTTGCATTCTTTTTTTGCTACGGAACTTTTTTGCTAGACAGCAATTTTGTTTGTTATTTGATTTTCCCGCCTTTCTCTCCATCCGACTGAAACTCTTTCTGGGTGTTCTGCAGCACGGACGACTGAGTTTTATTATGTTTTGAATGATTTTTAATCCTGGTGAACCACAGTGGCAATGGCAGGTTTAACTACACGATAAAAGGAAACGAGGCGAGCCTGGCTGATCTCCTTCAGGACCCTTCTACTAGTCCCCAGACACGCCAGGACGGGAAGCTACAGGCTAACAACGGGCTCAGCGCTACACACAGCGCAATGCACAGCCAGGCACAGCGCTAGGCATAGCGCTACACACAGCGCTACACACACCCGAGCTCAGCGCTACACACCGCGCTACACACCGCGCTACACACCGTGCTACACACCGTGCTACACACACAGCCTCACACGACCCCCTGCTCCGCTCTCCTGGCCCTCCAGACGTTTCCATTCCACGGTCTCCTTCCACAGATGCTCTGCTTTCCCACTCGTCCACTCTCCGTAAATTCTCCAATTATCGATCATTACGTTTGATAGTTTTCCATTAGGCGCCGCTGCTCGCTGAAGACCTCATCGCCGCGTTCGCATCAGCGCCGATCGAGAGAGTTCAGGAGCCGGGGTGCGGACGGCTGCTGGGGGCCAGGAGCTGCCGTTCAGGAGGCGATGTTCTCGTTGGTTACAGACCGCTGGGCACCCGGGGGAGCGCTGGAAGAACCTAGGAAGAGCCGCGGAATCACCGCCCCCCCCCACGCTCAACACCACCCCCGCTATCTGTGATACTATGAGATACACTATTAGATACGGTTGCATATAGGCAGGGCAACTTTATTTATGTAGCACTTTTCATACACAAGGCAGTCTCAAAGTGCGTCACATAAAAACATTGTCACAATAAAATAAAATAATAGATTAGTAAAAGGAAACGTATGCAAAAACAGTATCTAATATACTACTAGATACTGTTAGATATACTACAAGATACCGTTATATATATTACTAGATACTGATAGATATACTATAAGATACCGTCGTACTAGATACTGTAAGATATGCAGTGCAGCTCAGACCATCCCCATCTCTGACTCTCTAACGAGAGTGTTTAATTGAATTCAAAGGATTTCATGAGGCCACGTTTTAATCCTCTTTGTTTCATGTAGTTAGTTTAGTGCTGGGATTCTTCCCCCCAGTTTGGGCTCCAACCTCAGACTCCTATTAAAGGTCCGTGAATTATTGGTTTTAAAAGGTCAAGTGCCGTCGTTGTTTGTTGTTCCAGTGTGTTGAGTGTGTAGAGCATTGTGAGGGCTCAGCGCTCTGTAACACGCCCGTCCACCGTCCCTCTGATCCCTCTGTTGGCTCATGGTGTGGAGCCAAAGCTGCCACGAAGTCTCCATTGGTCTCCTTCATCATCAGCCCTGATTCACAAAGCCAGACACGACGCCGTCTGGACCCCGCCCAGACTGGACGCACTACCCCCCAGACCCCCAGAGTCCAGACCCCCAGAGTCCAGACCCCCAGAGTCAGACCCCCAGAGCTAGACCCCCAGAGCCAGACCCCCAGAGTCCAGACCCCCAGAGTCAGACCCCCAGAGCCAGACCCCCAGAGTCAGACCCCCAGAGTCCAGACCCCCAGAGTCAGACCCCCAGAGCCAGACCCCCAGAGCCAGACCCCCAGAGCCAGACCCCCAGAGTCCAGACCCCCAGAGTCAGACCCCCAGAGCCAGACCCCCAGAGCTAGACCCCCAGAGCCAGACCCCCAGAGCTAGACCCCCAGAGCCAGACCCCCAGAGCCAGACCCCCAGAGCCAGACCCACAGACCCCCAGAGCCAGACCCCCAGAGCCAGACCCCCAGAGCTAGACCCCCAGAGCCAGACCCCCAGAGCTAGACCCCCAGAGCCAGACCCCCAGAACCAGACCCCCAGAGCCAGACCCCCAGAGACAGACCCACAGACCCCCAGAGTCAGACCCCCAGAGTCAGACCCCCAGAGTCCAGACCCCCAGACCCCCAGAGCCAGACCCCAGAGTCAGACCCCCAGAGCCAGACCCCCAGAGTCCAGACCCCAAGACCCCCATAGCCAGACCCCCAGACCCCAAGACCCCCAGAGCCAGACTCCCAGAGTCCAGACCCCCAGAGCTAGACCCCCAGAGCTAGACTCCCAGAGTCCAGACCCCCAGACCCCCAGAGCTAGACTCCCAGAGTCCAGACCCCCAGAGCTAGACCCCCAGAGTCCAGACCCCCAGAGCTAGACTCCCAGAGTCCAGACCCCCAGAGCTAGACTCCCAGAGTCCAGACCCCCAGAGCTAGACCCCCAGAGCTAGACTCCCAGAGTCCAGACCCCCAGAGCTAGACCCCCAGCCCCCAGAGCCAGACCCCCAGAGCTAGACCCCCAGAGTCCAGACCCCCAGACCCCCAGAGCCCAGACCCCCAGAGACCGAAGAGAGACAAACCCACATGACCTCCTGATCGGTTGCCAGAAAGTAATCACTTTGGAATTTGTCTAATCCGATTGGACGGCTGAGGAGCGGCGCGGCCAGCGGTAATTACTTCGCCCCCCTGCGGAGCGCGGAGCTGAGCCACATTCCTCCCCTAGCTGCCCCCGGAGGCACGCACGCCACCGCAACACCGCGCCCTGTTTAACTTCCTGTCCGCTCCCTCGGCCTGCTGGGTGACGACGGCTCTACGCAGACCTCCACCCCTCAGTAGGTCGAAGACCGAAAACTGCAGGGATGCGCAACACAGGCCAGGGTTCCTCAGCTCACCTTCAGATGCTAACGGGGGGGGGGTTCCTTCTCTTCCTGCAGGCTCCAGGACGTGGGGCCTGCTGGGCCGGAGAACCTCCCAGGAGGGCATCAGATCCACGGGGCCTGGGCAACAGGGAGGAGGGGGAAGACATAAATACATCAGAGCGGCTCACAGGACCTCGGAACATGACCTACAGCTGGCAGGCTCGTTACGCAACGCGCAGAGGAAACATTCCCACCAGTGAACACAGCTGGTGGTTACCGGCCGGGCCAACGCTGTTCATCATCTCAGTGTTTCTTTAAGAAACACGTTGTTAAAGACATCAGTCTGATGGGAGGGGATTCAGTGACTAATTACTGATCGGCAGACTTCAGTGAAAGTACTTTAAATTGTTTCTGTGATACGGATGCACGTCTAACAACGCAATTACTCAAGCAGTGAGAATGCCCAGCGCTTGTGTTCACACACACACACACACACACACACACACACACACACACACACACACACACACACACACACACACACACACACACACACACACACACACACACACACACACACACACACACACAAAGATCACAAAATATATATAAATCTATAAACCGTGTCAGGACGAACGTTGATAAATGGCGTTGATTTTCTCCGGGAGGGGGGCCAGACATCCCTTCCCATACAGGATTAGGGGGCCCTCAGAGGCCATTACTGGGGCCCTCAGGAACCATTAGAATCTGTGAACCCCCAATTACTCTGCTGCCTCTTGATTTATGGGTTGATTTTTAATGACACATTAAAACGCAATTAGCGTCCCTATCAAGAACAAAGTGCCAGCGTGTAGCGATGCTCTTTAGGAGTAAATGCACAGCCTCCCCCCCGTCAGACGCTGGGTTAACCCCCCCCATCTGAAAGAACGAACGGCTGAACCACGGCCATTAACCACTGCTGGAGCTCCAGCTGAGGGAGAGAGATTTCTGATTGGAGGAAGTATTTGCTTGACATCGTGCAACCCAACGTAAAGCAGTAAAGTGACTCTTGTGACTGGACACGTTCACGATCAGATCAGATAGGAAAACAAAGCAGCTATGAAGGGTCAAGGAATTACCTTCCATTTTCCATCCACAGTTAAAATCATGTCCTCCTCGTCCTTAACGGAACCAAGAGCTTCAGGAATGTGACGGAGTGCGGTCCCATTCCAACCAATGAGAGCATGCCTAAGAACATTTAAATATGTCAAACTAGGCTACAGAAGCGAGAGGCGCGTCCAATGCCCTTTACAAAGTCTTTACAAAAGGAGGGCGACAGTCCTGATGTTCAGTGAAAGGACGGCTAAATGCAGTCGTAGCGTGACAGTCAGCGCTCATTGAAGCCACGTGCTGGAACCCGGCCGCGCTGACCCACTGGCTGAGCCCCAGGCAGGACAGGGACAGACGGCAGGACAGCCCTGGGACAGACGGCAGGACAGCCCTGGGACAGACGGCAGCACAGCCCTGGGACAGACGGCAGGATAGCCCTGGGACAGAGGCCTTCCTGGGCCGAGGCTGGTACTGCCTGTACAGAGAACCCCCAGCGCTCGTCTTTACTTGACTTCCATTGATGGTTCTGTGGATCTCTGCAGAGGTCGTTGTCGCCCGACTCCGTCAGGCCTGGGGTGCTTCAAGGCCGTGAGGAGCTAAACCCCGCTTCCTCTGGATCGTCGACTTTATCGTGACACTTTTAGAAAGTGCTCATTTTGTTTTTCCCTCTTTAAACGTCCACATCCTTTCAGTGCGAAATGTTTGTTACGTCTGTCGTGCTCCTTTTCATTTCCTCACCCTTCGTCTTTTTTCATGTAGGATATAAAGCTCTAACTCTTATGTTTGTTAATAAAGTTATTCATATCAGAAACCTTACCATCGACGTCTGACTGAACAGATCATGGGTGAGCGGCCAGATCCTCCGGAGACACGCTCCATATGGTTTAGATGTAACCGTTTAGTTCCGACCAGTGTCAGCGAGAGTTACTCAATCAAACTGGCGCGGCTAAAGTTACCGGGACGTAAACGCGGTGACATTTACATTTCTAAATATACATGAAATGCGGCCATCTTGGCCTCTCCTCTGGGTTGGTGTTGAGAAAAGAATCTGCCGAAGGGAATCGATTCGTCATGCCTCAGGAACTCCCTGCAATCAGGGTCTATGGAATGCACATGTGGCCAAATCTCTGTCACATAAACCCTTCCTTTTCAATATAAGACGTACACCATTTTAAGCTAAATGACAACCGACTCATGTTGTGAAATGAACCGATACTTGAAAGAAAAGGTTCTCATTGGTCAATTATGTCGAATTAAGATACAATTATTTTCCATCACTAATGCTGGTGCTCAAAGCAACAGCCTAATGAGCATTGCAATGATCACTTGTTAGAATTGTCAGATTTCCACTGGTTTAAATTTTAATTCCACATTATCACTAGGCTGAAATATGTTATCTTGATACTCAAAGCGGGCCTTAAATGGTGTCCTTATCAAACTACTGTTTGATAACCAACAAAATGTCCTTGTGAGAAAACTTTGCAAAGCAAACGTAATTAGCTGGACCGATAAAGACGATCTAATTTCAGGATATGTTGCAGGGCTCCCAATGAGAAGCTACATGGTTAGGGTTAGAGTAGGGCCCCGAGGTCCGGCCCCCAGCGAGGTCCGGCCCCCCAACGAGGTCTGGCCCCCAGCGAGGTCCGGCCCCCAGCGAGGTCCGGCCCCCAACGAGGTCCGGCCCCCAACGAGGTCCGGCCCCCAGCGAGGTCCGGCCCCCCAACGAGGTCCGGCCCCCCAACGAGGTCCGGCCCCCCAACGAGGTCCGGCCCCCCAACGAGGTCCGGCACCCAACGAGGTCCGGGCCCCCAACGAGGTCCGGCCCCCACAGAGGGCCCACAATGTCCAGAGGATCCGGTCCCTGAAGTCCGGCCCCCTGAGCGAGGTCTGGCCCCTGATGTCCGGCCCCCCGAGGGCCCCTGAGGTCCGGCCCCAGAGGTCCTACCTGGAGCCACCCCAACACGAGGCTCCCAGCCCCCAGCCTTAGTAAGCGGTAGGCCAGCTGTACTACCTGCTAGTGGCTGTGGATAAAGCGTCTGCTAAAGGACTAAACAGCAGTAAATAGTGGGGCTGAGATGGGGGGGGGGGGGGGGGGGGGGAGGTGCTGAAGCGACCCATTAAAAAACAGCAACGTCAGCGGACACCAGAAAACAAACGATGCCGACTCCGGCGCTGAACTCCAGCATCGTATACAACGTCCGCCTTCCGGCCCGCGGCGCTCCCAGCGGAGGGGAACCCCGACGCCCGGCTCAGACGCTCACGTCTTAAATCTAGAAACACTACAGCGCAGGTTCTCCCTCGGGTCCTCAGCGCCAGGTTCTCACGGCACTATTCACCTCCCCTCCACGCCGTAAAGCCGTCAGCACCGCCTTGCCCGTAGCGCCGTTCAGCTAAATCACCGGAGCTAACGGCCCCGCTGCAGGTTAAAGAGGCAGCTAGCCTAGCCTAGCCTAGCCTAGCCGCAGACAGACGGCCCGTTTCTCTTGGTTATTTACAGATGAAACCGGTATAGGCTGGATTCTGAACACATCCAGGCTGTTGATGGAAGGGGTTGGTTTCTAGGAAGGGGTGGAAATAGCAAAACTCCAAGAATTACGTATTGATTGACAATGGTTGGTTGACATTGAAAGCGTTGCTGGCAGTCGATATTATTTTGATATATGCGGCCTCAAACATCCTCACTGCTCATGTAAACCATAATCTAGGGCCATATGATATAACTGATTTTTAGACTGACAAATTATTCTTGAAATGGAGTTAAATTGATTAGACCTTCAGTTAAATGCGGCAGTCTATAGTGTTTAACGATGCATTGGATCAGTATTACAACTTATTGATTAGGGTTCAGAATTAGTATCTACTGTAGAAATAAGCCATGGGTCAGTTCTGTCTCGATATCCATATTTCACATCACTGGATGACTTATTTTAATTTCTTTCCAATAACAAAACCCACATATTGGTGAACAGAGCTCAAAGCCAAGTTGGGCTCTGTGTGAATTATCTTTGTTCGTCATTGCGGCTGATTGTTGACATGGCGGCCATCATCCGTAATACCTGTCAGCCATCATCAACTGCAAGGCCTTCTGGGAAATAATATTTGTTTCAGCCGGAGTCTCCCTCAATCAATCATGCAAATTACCCCTCACCTTGCAATATTTATGATAATGCAACCAATGACGCCACATTAATTGCGGCCATTTCTCAGCACGCGGGTTGGGGTGACAGCAGAATGTAGAAGAAGAGGAGAAGAGGAAGAGATGTTGTGGGTGCTGGAGGCCCATCCATCACAGCCTTTGTGTTGCGTGGATATTACACCTGGCCTGACATTCATCTGTCACCAACCCCTCACATTCCTCACTTATTCATAATAAACACTGGAGGGAACGAGGAGCGTTTACAACCGGAGACACGCTGAATTGAAACTCACATTTCAGGACGTGGGCCTGCTCTTTCATTTCTAAACGTCCATGTAAAAAAAATGTAATAATCACCTTTATGGATTTTGAATACAAAGCGCAGGAAGAAAATTTGAAAACATCCCACCATTCAAATGTGAACTTCTCCTACGAGGTTCAACGCCATTTGTGGCTGAATGACAACGAAGCACAATCTCATTAAAAACCGCCATGTGGGATCGACTTTTAGCAGTTATTTCATCTGAAAAGGCTATGCATATGCAAATTGACGAAAAAAATACCATCTGATACATTCCAAGAAGAAAATCACTTAAATTAATACCGATGTAAAACACTGAATATAAGAAAAGAATCCAACTCAACAAGAGAAATCACCAGAAAACGTAGAGCCGTTTATTATGCAACCTCCACGGAGACCGAAGGCCCCAGACACCTTCAGTCTGCGTTCTGTCGCAGACCGACGGCCCGCACACACACATTCAGTCTGCGTTCTGTCGCAGACCGACGGCCCCACACACACCTTCAGTCTGCCCCCCGTTCCGTGCTTCTCCCCTACACCTCGCTCTGTTCCCGAGCAGATGTGCGCACATCTGCAGCCTCTTCCTCGCGACAGCCGCCTCTCTGAGTGAGAACGACGTCTGGATGTCTTGATCTCGGAGGTTCGTTTGGAGTACTAAAGTGTGACGTCACATTTCCTACGCAAACGATAGTTACGTATGTAACTACGGTTCTATGAATTCCGGATGACCGCCAGAGGCGGTGCTTTAGCACTGGATGTTCCATCTCGCGCATGCGCAGGTCGAGTAATTATACCAAAAAAGTCACCTGTGACACCTGGGTGACCCGAGAAAGTCTATATATTCCGGAGTCACCCGAGGTTCTGTTCCAACTGGATCTTCTCGCGGAATCTGAGAAGTCTGAGTGACAGAGAACTCTGGCGGTCATCCGGAATTCATAGAACCGTAGTTACATACGTAACTATCGTTCTATTTCATTCCTACTGACCGCCAGAGGCGGTGCTTTAGCACTGGATGACTAATACCAAAAAGGTCACGAAGAGTGCTCACTTCAATCAAGGGCTCGAAGCCGCCGACAGGACAGCCGTCGCCACAGGATGAGGAGCAGCGACATTAACCCTGTAGTATCGGGCAAACGTACATGATGAGGACCATGTAGCCGCGGAGCAAATGTCCTGAAGTGGAACCCCCTTCAAGGCAGCCCATGAAGTAGCCATACTCCTGGTAGAGTGGCACTTAACGGCCAAGGGCATAGGGAGCCCCTGCGCCCTATAGGCATTCAAGATCACATCCACAACCCAGTGGGAGAGTCTCTGTTTCGATAGGGCAGCCCCCTTCCTGCAGCCCCCGTAACAGACAAAGAGGTTATCCGTCTTACGCAAGCTGGTTGTCGCTTCAACATATGCCCTAAGCGCCCGCACCGGGCACAACAGGTCTGACACTCTTTCTGCACCCCCTGGAGAGCCTGGGGGATTGAAAGCAGCCAACTCGATTGATTGGTTTACATGATGGGGAGACAATCGTTTGGGTAGGAAGGATGGGTTCGGCCAGAGCACCACTCCTGACCCATCTGCGTGCCAGCGCAAACACGCCTGGCTTACTGACAAGGCATGGAGTTCACCGACCCGTTTTGCAGTTGCAATGGCAAGTAGAAATGCCGTCTTCATGGACAGCCGCGTCAGGTCTGCCTGACTTAGTGGCTCAAATGGGGGTAGACATAAGGACCTCAGAGCTACTTTCAGGTCCCATGATGGTGCCCTCAGGGATCGCGGCGGTTGAAGCCTCTGGGCTCCCTTCAGAAACTGCCTGATTAGGTAGTGGGACCCTACCATCTGGTTATCCACCCTTGCGTGTGTGGCTGAGATCGCGGCCATATAAACACGCAGGGTAGACGCAGCTCTTCTGTTGTCCAACACAGACTGCAGGAAGTGTAGTATCACTACCACTGAGCAGGTCTCCGGGACTTCGCCCCGCGCCACGCACCACTGTGAAAACAACTTCCACCTGTTTGCATAGAGCAACCTAGTGGAGGGTGCCCTTGAACTAAAAATAGTACGGACCACTGACTGGTCGCAAGACCTCAGCAGTGGGTCCTGGCTCTCAGGGGCCACACGCACAGCCGCAGGCGGCCAGGATTCGTGTGCCATATGCGTCCGCCTACCTGAGACAGAAGGTCCCGTCTCTCTGGGAGGCACCAAGGCTCTCCGTTGAGGAGTTTCAGTAATGGTGGGAACCATGGCCTTCCTGGCCAATGTGGAGCCACCAGAAGTAGGCTGTGACAGCCACGCTGGACCCTGTCCAGCGTTGCCAGTAAAAGGGGAATTGGGGGAAATGCATAAAGCAGGCTGTCTGGCCAAGCATGAGCCAGAGCGTCCTGCCCTAGGGGACTGGTCCTCTCCGTCAAGGAGAACCAAAGGGGACAGTGGGTGGTCTCTTCGGAAGCAAAGAGATCCGCCACTGCCCTGCCATACCTGTCCCAAATCATCCCCACCACCTCCGGATGGAGTCTCCACTCTCCGGGGGGTGGCCCTTGGCGAGAGAGAAGGTCTGCCGCTGTGTTCCGGACACCTGGAACATGGACAGCCCTCAGGCTTAGAAAATGGGGGAACGCCCACCGAAGGAGCCCTTGCGTGACCCGCAGGCTCTGCCTCGATCTGGTGCCCCCCTGATGGTTGACGTGGTAAACTGTGGAGGTGTTGTCTGTCCGGACAAGAACATGTCGGTCCCTCAGAACTGGAAGGAAGTGCCTGAGAGCTAAGAACACCGCAAGGAGTTCCAGCACATTTATATGCTCCAGTCTCTGCTGGGCATCCCACTGGCCTCTGACAGTCCTGCACTGCCATACTGCACCCCAGCCGGAAAGGGAGGCGTCCGTCTCCACAACCTCCCGCCGGGAAGCTATCCTCCCTAAGGGCGACCCCGCAATCAGGTATGCCCTCTCTCTCCAGGGTCTGAGGGCCCGAAGGCACCGCCCAGACACCCTGACCATCTTGTGTCTCTGCCACTTGGGGTCCAAGTGGAGACCATTCACCCAGATCTGAAGGGGACGCAATTCCAGAAGGCCTAGTGGGACCACCATGGATGCTGAGGTCAGCAGACCTATCAGTCGAAGGAAGAGGCTGTATTCCAGCAACTTCCCCCGCCTGAAGCGCTGTAGCAGCTGCAGAATGGTAGCTACGCGCTTTGGAGAGAGGCAGGCTCGCATGGCCACCGAGTCGAGCACCAGCCCCAGATAGCTCACAACCCGACAAGGTGTAAGGTTGCTCTTGGTAAAATTGACCATAAGGCCAAGCCGGTCCACATGGCTGAGGAGAGTGGCTGTGTCCCTGACCGCCTGCTCCCGAGTTGGGGAAATGACCAACCAGTCGTCCAGGTATGGCAGTATCGCCATACCTGTGGCCTGTAATGGTGACAGGGCTGCTGCTACACACCGTGTAAATATACGCGGGGCCAGAGACAGCCCGAACGGAAGAACCCTGAACTGGTAAACCTTGCCCAGAAAAGCAAAGCGGAGGAACCGCCTGTGACGTTGGGCAATAGGGACGTGAAAGTAAGCGTCTTTCAGGTCTATTGATACGAACCAGTCCCCCTGAGCGATAGCCTGGAGGACGTCCGCAACACGCAGCATGTGGAAGGGAAGAACCTTGAGGAACTGATTCAGCCCTCTCAAGTCCAGAATGGGGCGAAACCCGCCATCCTTCTTCGGTACCAGAAAGTAGGTTGAGTAGAACCCATCGAGCTGTTCTTGTGGTTCTACTACTTCGATGGCACCCTTCCCAAGGAGGGTGGCTACTTCCTGTCTCAGGACCAGGGATCTGTCGGGATTGGTGACCACGGTAACCTTGATCCCGCTGAAAGTTGGGGGCCGGCGTCGGAATTGTAGTGTGTACCCGTTGGATAGCGTGGACACTATCCAAGGGTCTGTGGTCTGCTCTTGCCAGTAGCTCAAGTGCTGCTGAGAAAAGCGTCCGACGACCGGCCCTTGGACTTCAGTACCTACCCCCCCTGCCCCTAGGGGCCCTGGGGGGGCGGCGACTGGGCGCCGAACCTCTTGGCGCCTGAAATGCCACCCGTGGCGCAGAGCTACGGCGCTGGTCAGCCCGTGCTGAGAAGTGCTGGCCCCTCGATTGTCCACCTGAACGTGGTTGAGAGCTATTGGCACGGGGTACCGCAGAGGCCCCCGGCCTAGAATGGAGCAGAGGTGCACGCCGTAAGCTAGCAAACTGCTGGCTAGCCTGGCCTACCTGTACACTTCGCTCCAGGGCCTGAAGAGCAGCTGGCCCAAATGTCTGGCCTGGGACTACTGGAAGAGAACGGAGGGTCCGTCGACACACCTCCGAAAGCGGTGACTGCGCCAGCCAAACCTGGCGGCGCGCCAACGTAACAGTTGACATTAACCTGCCTAGCTCCCTAGTCATGTAAGCAAAAGTTTGCAGTGAAGCATCACTGAGGGTCTGTGCTGAAGGGTCAGCACCTGACCCACGTATAGTCTGAGACAGCGCCAGAACGATGTGAGAGAGCGAATTCCCAAGACGTCCCACACGGGCAGCAATGTTATAACTCCTGGTAAGGAGGTCATCTGTAATCCGGCACTGGGGCCGAGGGCAGCGCGCATCGGTTCTCAGAGCCTCGTCCGGGGAGACAACCAGGGATGCTATAGCAGGCTCAATCGGAGCTAACCGGTCCAAGCCATAAGAATCAGCATTGGCCATAGTTGCCAGACCTCTGCTATCACTAGTGTGATGGGAGAGAGCCCTTGAATCTGGCCAGCATCTATGAAGCTCTGCGATGTACGGCTCAGAGGGGGGCAAAGAGAAAACGGAAGGTTGAGCGGCCTGTGGAAAAAAGGCGTTCACATGTGCAGATGAAACAGGAGCTTCATCCAACCCCAGTGTTGCCAGGGCCATTCGCACGGCTGGTCTAACAGTGTCGCAGCCGGACACTGACCCTCTAGCCGAGCCGCCCAGAGACCCTTGAGAGAACGCCTGAGAGGCAAGGGACGCTTGCTCTTCCTCCTCTGCAAAAAGGCTACAGGACGCAGCTGTAGACAGCATGTCATCCTCTGTATAAGTGGGTTGCGCAGCCGCAGGGGCCGCGGCTGGTACACCCTGAGCTGGTTGGAGGTTCTGTAGGAGGGTTTTAATCTGAGCAACCTCATCCGAGAGCTTTTTCACTTGGTTTGCCAAGTTTTCGACCTTACGGGACTTCCCGGGGGGTCCCCCAGCTGCCGAGGCACGGCGCCTGGTGCCACTAGGACCAAGACCCGAAGGGGGCAACCCTGGTCTGCCCTCCACCTCAGCCAACCTAGCTAGCCTCAGTGCATGAGGCATGAAACTACAGTTCATGCACGGGTTATCCGACACTGCTTCCCTGAGGTGTTCAACCCCGAGACACGCAGGGCACTGGTCATGGCCATCCTCCGCCTGCAGGGAGGCCATGCAGGTGACACAACTATGGGCGCTTAGCATGTCGGCAAATTGCAAGCAAATTAATCAGTAGGCTAGGCAATCGAGCTTTAGGCGAGAGCACCCGAGCAACGACGCGACACCCCGACAATAACAGTGACGGCAAGCTACAGGCGAGAGCACCCGAGCGACGCGACACCCCGACAATAACAGTGACGGCAAGCCTTGGAAACCCAAGCAGCCCACTGGAGAGCAAATTAATACAGGCTAGGCAATCGAGTTCTAGGCGAGAGCACCCAAGCAACGACGCGACAGCCCGACAATAACAGTGACGGCGAGCTACAGGCGAGAGCACCCGAGCGACGCGACCCTCCGACAATAACAGTGACGGCGAGCTACAGGCGAGAGCACCCGAGCGACGCGACCCTCCGACAATAACAGTGACGGCGAGCTACAGGCGAGAGCACCCGAGCGACGCGACACTTGACTCCGACAATAACAGTGACGGCGAGCCTTGGAAACCCAAGCAGCCCACTGGAGAGCAAATTAACACAGGCTAGGCAATCGAGCTTTAGGCGAGAGCACCCGAGCAACGACGCGACACCCCGGCAACAACACAGTGACGGCGAGCCTTGGTAATCCAAGCAGCGCACCGGAGAGCAATCAGCGCAGGCTAGGCAATCAAGCTACAGGCGAGAGCACCCGAGCAATAATGCGCCCGACGATAGAGTGACGGCGCCAGGAAAATACAGTGACGGCTTTTTGAAAACCAAGCCACTCACTGGCGATTAATTAAAGAGCGCAACTGGCTAAATAAATACAGTGACGGCGGCTTGGACCCCAAGCCGCGCACTGGCGCATACAAATGAGCAACCGGGCTTAGGCGAACGCACCCGAGAAACGGTGCGAGACCGAAAGAATAACACGGCGACTGAAAACTAGCCGCCAATTAATGCTCTAAGCAAATTAAAGCAAAGGGTAGAAAGGTGAAATCGGCTGCCGCGCTAGCCGACGGATAGTCGACTACGCGTAGCCTACACACTTTACTCACCCCTGCCGATATCAAACTAATTGCGAGTCGCAGCCCTTGGTGGACGAAGTTAAATCGAGGCACCAACCCTTGGGTTACAAGGCTACTTGCGACAAGCTAATATGGTATCTCTTACAACAAACAATGTTTGTGTGTCCTGCTAGTACGCTACCGCGAGAAAATAGAAGGAACAGAACCTCGGGTGACTCCGGAATATATAGACTTTCTCGGGTCACCCAGGTGTCACAGGTGACTTTTTTGGTATAATTACTCGACCTGCGCATGCGCGAGATGGAACATCCAGTGCTAAAGCACCGCCTCTGGCGGTCAGTAGGAATGAAATAGAACGGTTTTACCAAAAATGACAAGGGGAAATCCTATGTCACACGAACGTTTTATAGAAAAGGAACGATTTTTGGCAAATTGATTTGCGAGTTTGCTTTACCAATGATGTAATTAATATTGAGAATAGATTGACTTCATATAAAAAAGATAAAAACTAAACTAACTTTCCATTTTAATAGGCTACCCCAGGGGAATGAACGCCTCGACATGTTTCTATTGGTAATGATTTACACCTCCTGAAATTGATTTTTTTTCATTTTGAAAGAAACAACGCGTGGAAGCAATGGAAAACGCCATCTCTCGTTCTCTGAAAATCCGGTTGCCAGGACAACGTGACGTTTTCACTTTATTAGAGAACCCGTGTTGGCACTGAACTCGTTCATGAGCCGTGATGGCGGATGAGCAGAAACACAAACGGTGAAGTAGGAAGCTTGAAAACGTTGTGTTGGAAGTTTAGCAAAATAACAAGTGGAGTAAGTTCTCCATTTTAACATTATATGGTTGTCATTTCCAGGTGGCTTCAACAGTTGAACCAGTCTTTCACAAATACGTTTCATGTCGTCACATTTCCAACAAGACACTATCCCATAAAGTCCCCTACAGCCACAAGCCAGCTCAGGATCCACACACATATCGATTTATAGATATTCAAATTGAATATAAACCGGGTTAAAGCGGTCTTACCCCATAAGAGGAACATCTCCATCTTTGTTTGGGTCGTCCAGGTTATTCCCAGGCGCTTTCCTCTGGAGAGCCGATGGCGGCCAGCCATGCGGCTCATCACGACCCTGTCGTGACCTATCGTCGTCTCAGCGGCTCCCGAGAACGACGGGGTGGTCGACGTATTCGGTTCAAACCATCAAACCGTGGTTCAAACCACCAAACTGTGGTCCTAACCATCAAACTCTGCCTCAAACCATCATACCGTGGTTCAGACCGTGGTTGGTTTAAACAGTCAAACCGTCGTGTTTACATTAATTCAGTTTCTATTCGGACGGATTAATCCTCGCCTCGGTGTGACCGTTGACCGCGCGCATAAGAAAACCAGCGTTCCCATGACAACAGCCCGGCCAGGCCTCCAACTGGAGGACACGTTTAATTTAGGCCGTGATGAATGATCCCGAGAGGCCATTGCCATGCGCACTGACCGACGTCCCGCCTTCTGTACAGGTCCATGCGTCCCGCGCACTGTCTGACGTCACGCACACGGGCTGACGTCCGCGGGACATGCCACGCGCAGCGCCTCGCTGCGTTTACGCAGTTTACGTTTCAGGCACACAAGCAGGATGACCCCCCCCCCCCCATTCATCACGCCCCCCCCCCCCCCTTCATACAATAATACTAAATAAATTGAATTATAATAATAGATATGAATTGTAATTCTAGGAATTTCACTTTTTAACGAACAGTTTTTTTTTTAATCGAAGTCCAAAACAAATACACTGGCAACCTGGACGCACTGGTGTGTGTGTCTGGTGTATGTGTGTGTGTGTGTGTGTGTGTGTGTGTGTGTGTGTGTGTGTGTGTGTGTGTGTGTGTGTGTGTGTGTGTGTGTGTGTGTGTGTGTATCTGATGTGTGTCCGGTGTGTATGTCTAGTGTGTGTGTGTGTGTGTGTGTGTGTGTGTGTGTGTGTGTGTGTGTGTGTGTGTGTGTGTGTGTATCTGATGTGTGTCTGGTGTGTATGTCTAGTGTGTGTGTATGTCTAGTGTGTGTGTGTGTGTGTGTGTGTGTGTGTGTGTGTGTGTGTGTATGTGTGTGTGTCCCTCCTCTCCTTGACTCTCCTCTGCCCGGTCCCGGGGGCCCCTTGGGGACGGAGCTCAGAGGACGGATCAATACGGCCCCATTAGGCCCCCCCGCCGCCGGCCGCGGCCGACCGCTGGGGCCCAAGGGAGGAGGAGCCGGCCGTCTGCTGCACCACCCACCACCCGCCGGAGGTCTGGGGGTCTAGAGGTGGTCTAGGGAAGCTCCTCCCCCAGCTGGGCGGCTCCTCCCCTCAGCTGGGCGGCTCCTCCCCTCAGCTGGGCGGCTCCTCCCCTCAGTTGGGCGGCTCCTCCCCTCAGCTGGGCGGCTCCTCCCCTCAGCTGGACGGCTCCTCCCCTCAGTTGGGCGGCTCCTCCCCTCAGCTGGGCGGCTCCTCCCCTCAGCTGGACGGCTCCTCCCCTCAGTTGGGCGGCTCCTCCCCTCAGCTTGGCGGCTCCTCCCCCCAGCTGGGCGGCTCCTCCCCTCAGCTGGACGGCTCCTCCCCCAGCTGGGATGCTCCTCCCCCCAGCTGGGTGGCTCCTCCCCCAGCTGAGAGGCTCTACCCCCCAGCTGGGTGGCTCCTCCCCCAGCTTGGCGGCTCCTCCCCTCAGCTGGGTGGCTCCTCCCCTCAGCTTGGAGGCTCCTCCCCTCAGCTGGGTGGCTCCACCCCTGGCTCTGATGCCGTCCGCTCTGCTGGATTTTCACAGAAAATGAGTGAAAAAAATTAGCCATGAGGTCTCCTCATTTAAGAAGAGGAGATAATGGTCACACACACACACACACACACACATGCACACAAATACACACAGAAATTAGCTCTTTTGACCTCTGGCTGTACAGGATGGTTCAGATGATCATTCCTAATTCTCTCTCTCTCTCTCTCTCTCTCTCTCTCTCTCTCTCTCTCTCTCTATATATATATATATATATATATATATATATATATTTAAACTTAATATCTTCATACTTGTATTAAACATGACCATTAAGCATAACATAACAGCACAACAAGAAACACCAAGAAAACACAACAGTGAAGGCAGAAGCGGTGGTGTTGGTCTTCGTGTTGACGCTCTCCTGGGCCCTCGGCCACCGATCACGGCTGTCCAGCTAATCACGGAGCTAATAGCAGAGCCCTCATTCCACTATGTCTTTAAAGACTAACTGCCATCCAATCGGCCAGATCCATCACCGCCTCGCCTCCACAGAGCCACGACGACACCCATCACGGAGGTATTGAAGACCGTCAGGGCGGCCATGTTTCAGCGTTCTTTAAATACTTAATGCGGGCCGCAGCCATCGACTGGTCGTTAAACACGCCTCATGGCTCCATTATGAATCCATTGACCAGACGGGCGCCGCCACTGCAGGGCTCCGCTCAGGCTGCCTGGAGTAACTGGGCGCGGCTGAGGCCATTTTGTCTCCCGCTGAGCGCGGCCGTGTTTTGACAAAAGCTTCTTCAAGGCTTCAGGTTTCAGGAATTATCAAGTGTTGTTTTTTCAGCAGCTTCGACAAAGTTAGAACTCTGCGTCCCAGATGGGAGCTTTGTCTCTAGCGTCGCTCATCAGACGGTATTCAGACCGCACGTTCCGCTACCCGTGACCACGGGGACAGACGTCGGCGCTTCGTCAAACCGAACGCCGCGGCGCCATGAAGCTATCTCCGCCACGCCGCTCATCACGCAGAGGACCCCGCTCAGCCAATTAGAACCAAGGCTTCCAGAGGGAGGCGTTAGAACAAATTAAGCTTGATCAGGACGCCGTGGCTGTGGCTGTGGCGGCGGGGGCGGAGTCTGACGGCGGCGGGGGGCGGAGTCTGACGGCAGCGGGGGGCGGAGTCTGACGGCGGCGGGGAGATGTTACAGACGCTCTGATCTCTTTAAACGCTGATGCTGTCAGAGTACTGATACTGCCTCAAAACTCAGTGGAAACACAATTCATTATTATTTTTATAATTATACATAAAAAGGTATGAAGCATTATGGATGATAGGGTCTGTGAATAGAAAGAATTAAACAAATGTTCTGTGTGTCCGACCTTTTCCCCGGCGCGACGTTACAGCGTTCATCACTCCTGGTGTTCAGACGGCTGCCGTTCTGTCTCCTGAACGAGGAGCTCGTCCATCTTCCCCCGCCGCGCCGACGACGCGCTCGTTTCCCCGCCATCTTGTTTACTCGCTAACGACAAATCCGAGACAAGATTAAGCGGCCGACGATGTCAGCGCGTCTGGTTAGTGTGAGGGTATAACGGGTGGAGCCATGCGGCTGCTAGGGGCCTCAGCCCTCTGGAGACACAGGGGCCCTCTAGGGGCCTCCGGACCCACAAGGGCCCCTATAGGAGCCTCAGGGCTATGGACCCACAGGGGCCCCTATAGGAGCCTTAGGGCTATGGACCCACAGGGGCCCCTATAGGAGCCTCAGGGCTATGGACCCACAGGGGCCCCTATAGGAGCCTCAGGGCTATGGACCCACAGGGGCCCCTATAGGAGCCTCAGGGCTATGGACCCACAGGGGCCCCTATAGGAGCCTTAGGGCTATGGACCCACAGGGGCCCCTATAGGAGCCTCAGGGCTATGGACCCACAGGGGCCCCTATAGGAGCCTCAGGGCTATGGACCCACAGGGGCCCCTATAGGAGCCTCAGGGCTATGGACCCACAGGGGCCCCTATAGGAGCCTCAGGGCTATGGACCCACAGGGGGCCCTATAGGAGCCTCAGGGCTATGGACCCACAGGGGCCCCTATAGGAGCCTCAGGGCTATGGACCCACAGGGGCCCCTATAGGAGCCTCAGGGCTATGGACCCACAGGGGCCCCTATAGGAGCCTCAGGGCTATGGACCCACAGGGGCCCCTATAGGAGCCTCAGGGCTATGGACCCACAGGGGCCCCTATAGGAGCCTCAGGGCTATGGACCCACAGGGGCCCCTATAGGAGCCTCAGGGCTATGGACCCACAGGGGCCCCTCTCTCGGACAAAAGCATCAAGCAAAATTATTTTATAATGTGATTCATCCTTATCTCATAAGGACTCAGTGGTAATTGATTAATACTTAATCAATTAACGACAAAGGGTAATTGATTAATACTTAATCAATTACCAGCGGCTCTCGATCCCCCCCCTAAATAGTGCTTTAAGAGGTACATTAGGAGCTTTGTGTCTGCCTGTGTGTGTGTGTGTGTGTGTGTGTGTGTGTGTGTGTGTGTGTGTGTGTGTGTGTGTGTGTGTGTGTGTGTGTGTGTGTGTGTGTGTGTGTGTGTGTGGGGGGGGGGGGGGGGGGGGGTGTGTGTGTGTGTGTGTGGGAGGGGGAGATTGCAAGCGTGTGCCTTGGTTTATCGGCCCGTGTTCGTCGGCTTCGCTTTCATCTTCCTCTTCGTCCGTCTTCATCCACATGTTTGACCGCTGACAGTAGAAGCTGTGTGTTGGACCGTCCTCTGGATTACTGCCGATTCAACAAACACCGATGATCTCACTGTCGTCCGCACGGCCGCTGCGCGAGGTCCGACCGCCCGGACAGAGGAGATAAATAACAACGAGAAGAGATCCGCACGAGGAGGAGGCGGAGAGAGGCTTGTGTTGTTTGGAAGCGAAAATGACAGCCAGTGAAACCATAAGGTGTGTGTGTGTGTGTGTGTGTGTGTGTGTGTGTGTGTGTGTGTGTGTGTGTGTGTGTGTGTGTGTGTGTGTGTGTGTGTGTGTGTGTGTGTTTGTGTGTTCGACGCTGAGTCTTCATTAAAAAAAACAATTAGCGCGGGTAAGCCAACACCGCCGCCGCTCCGCGGGGACGCGCTTGTCTGAGAACGGATTGCGCTGCTCCGCGGAATTAGCATACATGCCACGCTCCCACACACACTACGCCGCGAAAACACAGACCATTATGTACACTCAAACGCACACGTACACACACAAACAAAATAATGCAAACTCAAATGCACACACACACACACACACACACACACACTTACTCACATAATAAAGTATAGACGTAAATTCACTAAAGCACCCACGCTCACACAATGTACACACTCGATTGCATACACACTAGCACACACACAAATTCTCCCACTCACTCACGCAAACACAAACCAACTAACACCGACACACACTCGAACGCGGAGAAAACAAAAATGTTTTGCACGGAATCCGAAGCTGTTCTGGTCGCAGCTGTTGAGTTGTGCAGGAGACTCGCGCTCTTTTAGTAAAATAAATACCCACAACGTGTGAGATGGAACCACGTGACCCCAGTCTGCTGCTACAGGCGGCGCCGGAGGACTCAGAAACAGGAAGAGCTTGTTTTCAGGAAAACACACACACACACACACACACACACACACACACACACACACACACACACACACACACACACACACACACACACACACACACACACACACACACACACACACACACATAAATAAACATACAAGCTCAGACAAGCAAAAAAACACAAACACACACACACACACACACACACACACACACACACACACACACACACACACACACACACACACACACACACACACACACACACACACACACACACACACACACACACACACACACAAGCAGACAAGCACAAAAAGACACACACACCCACACACACGCACACACAAATAAACACACACGCACAGAGAAACGGATACATGATATCAATTGCGATGAACTCAGACTATAAAAATACGTTCACGAAACAAGTTCTGTAGAGATTGTATTATATTTCCAAAAATATATGTACAGTCTATTACAAAGGTTACAAAGCAAAAAGAATTGTCTATGTAACAAGAAATCATCTAATTAAATGTTTTTTACAGTTTGTGGTTGGGGAAAATACTTCTGACCAGTGAATATTCTCAATACTTTTTAAACACAGAAAAATAAATAATAAATCAACATTTTGTATTACTGTACAATAAACTAAAAGGCGGGAAAAAAAACAATTCAAGATGGAATTCCTATCGGCTGTCTTTGGTCCTAAATGAAAACAAATGATGTACAACTGAAATAGTGTGGGTGACATTTATCATCTGCGTGTGAGATAGAAAAATATAGTGCATTTTCAACGTATTCAGAGCTCACTACTGAGTAATATGTGTAAAAAAAACAATATAAATAAAATGTACAAGTTTTACAATTAGAACGCATACAAAGTCTCTCGCCCGCCCCTCATTTCCCGACACAATCAGCAGTGCTGAACTCTTTGGAATTACCCGCCAAAACCAACCAATCAGCTTTCACGATGTCCCTCCACTGAACCACAGGGTTTCTTAAAAAAAAGAACGTTCTGGAACGTTCTGGTGTTCCTGAATCCCTCAACCCAGAACATTCCACACCTTCCTCGTATCCGTTGACCGTAAAACACAGAACGACCCTCGACAGAAGTCGTGCTTTTGCGCTTTTAGTCGAGTTCACGTTGTTTTTCATTTCCCCTCCCCTCCCCCTCCCCGGTTCAGAAGGGACGAGGCGGGTAAACCAGGAGGACGGGTAGAAGGTGACTGTTGGTGAAGGTCACCTCGGGTTCTACACGAGGATCGATCGCATCCCCGGACGTAATCTCAATTTGGCTCAAAGTGCTGCTTCGACAAGAGGACCACCGCGAGAGAGGGAGAGGGGAGAGAGGGAGAGAGGGGAGAGAGGGACACAGGGGGAGAGGGGAGAGAGAGACACAGGGGGAGAGGGGAGAGACACAAGGAGAGAGGGGAGAGAGAGGGAGGGTGACAGAGAGACAGAGACAGAGAGAGAGAGAGGGAGGGAGGGTGACAGAGAGATAAAAGTGTGAGAGAGACAGAGAGACAGATAGATAGAGAGAGAAAGTTCTAGCCCCAGGGCTCCAGGACTACTGTAGCCCCTCAATTTCAGATCAGAGCAGGCAAGGGGGGGGTGGGGGGGAGGGTGAAGGGTGGAAGGATTGTCGCAGGTGGTGGTGGAGGAGGTGGAGGTGATGCAGGAGGAGGAGGAGGAGGAGGAGGTGGGGGAGTGAGAAGAGGGGACTGACTGCTGCTTTTGATGTCGAGGAGTTTTGTGCTGACTGAAGGACTTTAGAACGCTCTACAATTCAAAGCTGACGCCGGGCCAGCTGAAACGCCCGAGAAAGGCCTGGTGTGTGTGTGTGAGCACGAGTGTGAGTTTGTGTGTGTGTGTGTGTGTGTGTGTGTGTGCACGAGAGTGTGAGTGTGTGTGTGCGTGTGAGCACGAGAGTGTGTGCGTGTGTGTGGGTGAGCACGAGTGTGTGCGTGTGCGTGTGTCTGTGTGTGTGTTTGTGAGACCCAGGGCCCTCTCCGGTGGGTTCGAGCCCCCCGTTCCAGGACCACAGAGAGGAACAGACGGAGAGAGGGGGAGGGGCCGGTTGTCACGGCGACGCGCCCGCGAGGAGCGTTTCATCTCCGCCATAAACGAGAGATTAAAAAGGGAAGCAGGGGAAGGGAGGGGGGGGGGGGGGGGGGGATTGTGGGGATAGATGATGCATTTATCTCGCAGGCAGCAGCAGTTGGCTCCTTCTCCAATATGAGGGAAAGTGTTTCCATTGAACAGCCGCCCCCGACGCGGCTCAGCTCCACGCCAGAGAGGACGCCACCTGATGCCTGATTGGCTCTCGGCGGGCGGGCGGTGGAGGAGACGCCAGGATGTGTGATCAATCACGCCGCTACGGGGGGGCGGGGGCGGGGGACGGGGGGGGGATTGATTTCACAGTACATCTCTGTGCTGTAAGGATCCGCCCCTCTGGTTCTCGGGGTAGAGTCCAGAAGGGACCCGATCGGTCTGGTTCACGGCTGACTCCAGCGTTGTTTTGGCTCCTCCTCCTAAACCCGTATCAGGCGTTCTGGTTAGGTGGACCTCAGGGGGGCGGGGGGGTGAGGGGAGATAACCCGTGTGAGTGAGGAGATATCATTCAGACTCACACTACACTAACGAGGGGCCCCCCTTTTCAGAGGTCGTTTGGGGTGCGTCTACACACGGGGGGGTTTGTCATTTGGTGACGCAAGCTTTCCCCAAAGCGCTCGTCTGGATTGAAATGGAGGGACTTTGACATCATCGGAGTGACATCATCACCAGGAAGTGACATTGGCACCCTTCTACTGTTTTGGGAACAGGCCCTCGTCAACGCGGCAACCGAAACAACCATCTTCCCTTTCTCATCCGTCCCCTCTTCCTCTCTCGTCTTCATCGAGCGCTAAGCGCCCGGTGGCGTCTCGCAGAGAGAACCCGTCTTTGTGACCGCGAGGTGCGAGTCCAGTCGCCTCAGGTCGGAGAGTTCTCGCTCTCTCTCAGGAGGACAGGATATTCCCAAAGCGTCCGCACACTGTGAGGCTAACACAGCTAGCACCTTTGATTCCCAGGTGAGGACAACTTCGACCTGCTAATTATTGCTCTGTTTCGCCGACCCGTCCTGCAGACGAGCCGAACTTGCCCATCAGACGTATTTTATGCACTTGATTTGAATCGCCTCCATTTCCTGATAAGAAGGTAACCAAGAAGAGCGTTAGGAGCTGATTGGTCGCCTGCTGAGAGTAGACCGATATCTAATGGAAACCGCGTAAAGCATTGCCATCCAAGTGCCTAAAACAGCGGCATAACCTAGCACATTTTAAGGCAGTACTTGTAAAATTTACACTTTCCATAGATTCACCCCTAGGTACATATGCAGCTCAACAGTTCATATATTAAACATTGTGTGCAACATAGTATTTTAGGCAAAACAATGGCAGAATAATCAACGGTGGCTAGAGTTACAATACAATCTTCAAATGGTGCTAAAATATCCTCTAATAAAACTAAAAGAAACGTTTGAGGACACCTGACAGAAAATTCAAGCACTTCCTGTCAAGCACTTCCTGCTGTGAAGACTACAGACAAATAAAATATTGCTACACTGATACCCAAGTTTGCGGTCCTTCCACAAATCCTTTTTTGTCTTCAGTGTCTCAGTGGTGGTCGTCATCTTCCAAAGCGGCATTCTGTGCTTTTTGAAAGCTCCCACGTCCGTCTTAAAGTGTGAGAAATGTGTGTGAAAAAGTAAAGTGGACAGTGACCTCCCCACCGGCCTCAGAAGAGTTCCGAGATCCCTAGTCCTCAGAAGACCTCCAATACCTCCAGTCCTCAGAAGACCTCCGAGACCTCCAGTCCTCAGAAGACCTCCGAGACCTCCAGTCCTCAGAAGACCTCTGAGACCTCTACTCCTCAGAAGACCTCCAAGAACTGGAGAACTCGGAAGACCTCCAAGATCTGGAGACCTCGGAAGACCTCCAAAAACTCCATTCATCAGAAGGTGTGTGGGCCGTCCAGTCGTCCCCAGAAGGGACCAGGAGTCCAGGAGAACGTGTTGAAGTGGCCACAGCCGTATGGGGAGAAGATAACGTAACTGAAACATTCAAAATGTCCCCAGTAAGTCTCAACACAAACTGGGAGAAGTACCGGTTTAGAGTCCAACCAAAAGGCTCAGTCTTTGTTCACGCTCTTTGCTTTTTGATTAGATGGTTTACCCTGTTGTCAAGTCCAAAGAAAAACTATAAAATAAGCTATCGTTAAGCTGAAAAGTGTCTGGCGGCGGACTCAATCAAATTAAAAATAAAAAAGGGAAAGAAATACTGAAAAGCCACCACAAGGAAACATGGAAATAATTCTGTTTGTTAAAGGAAGTCCATATTCATGGTGTGCTGAATGGTCCATGAAGGTAGAGGAACCAGGGGGTGGAAGGTCCATCGCTCCTTTGATATGTGGTAGACATCTTCAACACCCAGACCCCGCCCCGATAATCCAAGTCCTTATCCTCTCCTTAGTGGCCTCTCCCAGAAGACGGAGGGTCCGACATACCCCCCCCCCGAGGAAACAAAGGAATGGAAGCATCCGGGGCGGTGGTCCTGGGGAGGCCTCCTGATTGTCCCGTGGGCCCCCCAGAGGGGCTCCCTGGCTGAGCTGGTCCAGACGAGGCCGGTCACACCTGGACTCCCGTCCCGTGGAGGTGCAGCACCTGGGCCCTCATGGTCTGGATGCTGCTCATCACCTTCTTCTGGTGCCCCACCAGCGAGATGCCCAGGCTCATGACGTCCCTGCAGGACCCACAAGAAGCTCCCGTTAGTCAGTGGAAGGCCCTGGACCGGACCTGGACCGGACTGGACCTGGACTGGACCTGGACCGGACCGGACCTGGACCAGACCTGGACCGGACCTGGACCGGAACGGACCTGGACCGGACCTGGACCGTACTTGGACCGGACCTGGACCAGACCTGGACCGGACCTGGACCGGACTAGACCTGGACTGGACCTGGACCGGACCTGGACCGGACCTGGACCGGACTGGACCGGGCCTAGACCGGACCTGGACCGGACCTGGACCGGACCTGGACCGGACCTGGACCGGACATGGACCGGACCTGGACCGACCAGCCCAGGACCAAAACCAGGACCAAGATCATTGGGGCATTTCATTTTAAAGAAAGAAGCTAAAAACATTCCTGAATCCCTCAACCCAGAACAGTTCTGGGTTGGGGGATTGGTGACGAACGATAGAATTTACTATTTTTAAACCTCACGAAGAATAACTGAGGCTGAGTGCCTTGTCTCAGGTCCTGTATACGGTGAGTGTGTGCCGGTGGTCTGCAGAGCGGTACGTACTCGATGGACATGCGGGCCACCGACTGCAGGGAGTTGTACCCGGCGGCGGTGAAGTTGTCGCGGTAACGCTCCATCTTGATGGCCTCCAGCCACTCGGACACCGAGCAGAAGGCGCTGAAGTCGGGCGGGTTCTGGTCCAGCAGGGGGCTGATGGGTCTGAGGGCGGAGAGGAGACGTCTTAACGGGGTGGGGGGGTCACTCAGGGTTAGCCCAGCTGGGCGGTAACCACGGAGACGACTCGTAGCAGCCGAGGTTGGCGTCCGACCCGAGGCTCTACACTACGTGATATCAGCGAAAACAACATTTGTACATTTGACATTTAGGGGATTTGGCCGATCTAAAGTGACATACAGGAGCAGTCAGGGTGAGGTGTCGCGCTCGCTCTCAAGAGGAACGGACGTCTTTCCCAGAATGCACAGGAAAGCTGTTTGACGGATTCTGGCGTGGCAGAGTTGGGGGAGACTCATGATGCCGATTGGTTTAGAAAAGGCCCGCCATGGACTCTGGTAGAGCGTGTTGGAGTCCCCGCCATCGTTCCTCCTCACTGCGGACCTCAGCAGGAGATCAGCTCTGCTTAAAGGGTAGGTCCAGGCCAGGTACCAGGGGAGTCGCGTACCTGGTGCAGGTCCCGGCGGGGGTCTTCAGGGTGTTGGGGTTCCGGATCATCTTGTCCAGGAGCCCCACGATCTGCTCAAACTTGGGCCGCTCGGCACGCTCCTTCTGCCAGCAGTCCAGCATGAGCTGGTGCAGCCCGGGGGGGCAGTCCATGGGGGCGGGCAGCCGGTAGCCCTCCTCGATGGCCTTGATCACCTGGGGGGCACATGACACACGTCAGAAAATCACCTTCAGGGCTACATGACACACGTCAGCCAATCGCCTTCAGGGTCACATGACACATGAAACCCGTCAGCCAATTGCCTTCAGGGTTGAAATACCCAAATAGAATAACTTCTTAAGTTCTTTACACGGCATTGGGGAAGATGTAGGAATTTAATATTGTTGTGAAGTGTCCCAGAAAAAATAAGGCATTTCCCAACACTTGACGCGTAGTGTTACCTCGGCTCAGAGACGGTTTAGGTGGGACTCTGGTTTTCTAGTTATGAATAAATAAATAAAGAGCGGCCGAACGGCGGGAAGCCGCTGGGCTCCAGGCTCCCTCTTATGTTAGCATGCGGGACGCTTAGCGGCTAGCTCATTGAGAGTCGATCCGGGGCCCTCACAAGGTGCGAGGGCCCCTGGGCTCCAGCCCCCCCCCACGCGCTCTCCGTGTCCTGATTCTGGGGTGTCAGGAGGCGTATATTTCTATATTTCTAAATATATTCATCTGCTGTCAGCAGTGTTCAAACGGGAGCTGCTGGAAGCAGAGGAGCTGGGAGGAAAATGCAAATATTGTTCCTCCTGCGTCCTGTGGGGGAGCGTCTGACAACGGCTGACAGATAACAAAAAGCAGAAATAAATAAAGAAAAGAACCGCCCGGAAAACACAAACAATCCCCTGACATTGACGTGTGTCAAGTCTGTGGTCCCGGCGCCTCGCATTGGGGCCGCACTGTAGACCCGGCGGCGCGGTTAGCCAGGTTAGCGTGGTTAGCAAGGTTAGCTTGGTTAGCGTGTTCAGCGAGGTTGGCGAGGTTAGTGTGGTTTGATTGGTTAGCGTGGTTAGCGAGGTTATCATGGTTAGCGTGGTAAGCGAGGTTAGTGTCGCCTTAGGTGATGATCAAAGATTCATACATCTTGCTGCTTCGGTAAAACATCAGTGGTATTGATAACTGATCAATATTGAAATAGTCAAATTAATGCTGTCAAGTATTCCGTACAGTTTGTCATCCATGAGGTTGGATCATTATTCTACATTTCTAATTCTAAATGTTGAGCAGTCCTGGTTTTGATTGGCTCTCCACCAACCAATCATGTTTCAGCTTACCGGTACAACCAACCACACAGCTGGAAAACCCCCCTCCTCCCCCACCAGATGATAAAACACGGCATTCTGGGTAATAATAAAATGGTTAGCAACTCACATCCTGATTGGACATGTCCCAGTAAGGCCGCTCCCCATAGGACATGACCTCCCACATGACGATGCCGTAGCTCCACACGTCACTGGCCGACGTGAACTTCCTGTACTGGATGGCCTCCGACGCCGTCCACCGGATCGGGATCTTCCCACCCTGAGGGAGAGAACGCACGTCAGACTGAGACACTTCCTGCGTCCTTTCCAAAGACACAGCACACCTTCTGCTGCCACTCAAAAGACACCGGACACTTCCTGCTTCCTCCCCAATGACATCGGACACTTCCTGCTTCCTCCCCAAAGACACCAGACACTTCCTGGTTCCTCCACAAAGACACCAGAGTATATTCCAGAAGGGATTGAGAGGCTATGATTGGCTGTGCTAGAGTATATTCCAGAAGGGATTCAGAGGCTATGATTGGCTGTGCTAGAGTATATTCCAGAAGGGATTCAGAGGCTCTGATTGGCTAGAGTATATTCCAGAAGGGATTCAGAGGCTCTGATTGGCTAGAGTCTAGTTCAGAAGGGATTCAGAGGCTCTGATTGGCTAGAGTATATTCCAGAAGGGATTCAGAGGCTCTGATGGGCTAGAGTATATTCCAGAAGGGATTCGAGGCTCTGATTGGCTGAAGGGTGGTGGGTGGGGTTGGTGGACTCACGGTGGTGGTGTAGACGGCCTCCGGGTCGTCCTCCATCACCCTGGAGAGGCCGAAGTCGGACACCTTGCAGACCAGGTTGCTGTTGACCAGGACGTTGCGGGCGGCCAGGTCGCGGTGCACGTAGCCCATGTCCGACAGGTAGCGCATCCCCGCCGCCACGCCCCGCAACATCCCCACCAGCTGGATGACCGTGAACTGACCGTCGTGCTTCTGGGAAAGAGACAGAGGGGCAGAGAGAGAGAGAGAGAGAGAGAGAGAGAGAGAGAGAGAGGGTTAGAGAGAGAGAGAGAGAGAGAGAGAGAGAGAGAGAGAGAGAGAGAGAGAGAGAGAGAGAGAGAGAGAGAGAGAGAGAGAGAGAGAGAGAGAGAGAGAGAGAGAGAGAGAGAGAGAGAGAGAGAGAGAGAGAGGGCAAGAGAGGGGAGAAACCACCCAAAAGGAGTTAGGTCTCTGGTGTAGACTGACGACGGGGAACAGTATATTTGAGTCAGACTGCGTGGAGAGAGGCTCTGGGGTACAGTGAGGCCCTGGTTCTGACCCTGAGAGGGTGGAGGTATGACGGTGTGTGACGGAGGTTCTGACCCTGAGAGGGTGGAGGTGTGTGACGGAGGTTCTTACCCTGAGGAAGCCGTCCAGCGATCCGTTCTCCATGAATTCGATGACGATCATCACCGGTTTACCTGCGGGCAGTCGGGCGGTTACTGACAGCCCTTAGATTACTGACCAACCCTTAGATTAAACCCTTAGATTACTGATAAACACTTAGTTTACTGATATACCCTTAGATTACTGATGAGACTTAGATTACTGCTAGACCTTTGATTTTCCCCATGAAGAGATTTGATGTTATTTGTTCTGCATTGTTTCTGCCGTTCCTCTCATCAATACGTTTCACTGGTTTTAATTAAACCATCTGCTCGCCTTATTAAAGCTCAATAAGGGATGTTAACCAGGGAGGGTAATGGAATCACACGTGATGCCGTTCTAACGGATGTTCACTTTACACCACAGCGCTCCACCCAGACACCACCCACTCCGAGACACCACCCACAGCCAGACACCACCCACAGCCAGACACCACCCACAGCCAGACCCCCCCAGACCCAGACACCACCCACTCCGAGACACCACCCACACCCAGACACCACCCACTCCCAGACACCACCCACTCCCAGACACCACCCACAGCCAGACACCACCCACACCCAGACACCACCCACTCCCAGACACCACCCACAGCCAGACACCACCCACAGCCAGACCCCCCCAGACCCAGACACCACCCACAGACAGACACCACCCACACCCAGACACCACCCACTCCCAGACACCACCCACAGCCAGACACCACCCACACCCAGACACCACCCACTCCCAGACACCACCCACAGCCAGACACCACCCACAGCCAGACCCCCCCAGACCCAGACACCACCCACTCCCAGACACCACCCACACCCAGACCCCCCCAGACCCAGACACCACCCAGTCCCAGACACCACCCACTCCCAGACACCCCCCAGACCCAGACACCACCCACCCCACCCACAACAGCCAGACACCACCCACAGCCAGACACCACCCAGACCCAGACACCACCCACAGCCAGACCCCCCCAGACCCAGACACCACCCAGTCCCAGACACCACCCAGTCCCAGACACCACCTAGACATCATTTTTCCAACTTGTTCTTAGAAAAGCTTTAAAAATGCAGCTGATGAACAAATCGCAATCAACATTAATGGATCTATTTAAAAAGTAGCCAATCAGCAGACGGTATGGATCTTAGATGATTCAGGGTCTCCTGCATTGCGGCCGAGCCAATGAGAGACACCAGGTCATGGCAGCAAGGTGAAGCTTCTAACCACTGAGTATGGGCGGACGTGATTGGTTACCTCGCGTGACCACGCCCTCCAGGTGCACGACATTAGGGTGGTCGAACT